>NC_050514.1:2335336-2342858 GCF_002922805.2 Oryzias melastigma
GACTCGGACTTGCAAAATGATGACTTGGTCCCACCTCTGCTAAGAAGAAGGTATCGGAGCAAAAATGATTATTCTGAATGACAGCAATAACTATATCTCAACAGAAGTCTATGGGATTTTGGCTTCTTGGAGCCTGAAGGTACTTCCTATTTGGAACACCAAAGGGGAGTGGATGTGTCCAATGATTCTACAGTTAGTGGTTGAAAGCCATCCGCAATTTTCTTAGCCCTTCCACTCTCTTTGGGGTCCAGAAGACTCCAACCACATATTGATGTGTGATTCCTTCCATGA
Source organism: Oryzias melastigma (assembly GCF_002922805.2). NCBI lineage: Eukaryota > Metazoa > Chordata > Actinopteri > Beloniformes > Adrianichthyidae > Oryzias > Oryzias melastigma. Next base: position 2,335,628 of record NC_050514.1, read on the forward strand.
CAAATGTGGACAAAGGTGGACAGGATTTTATGTCTGCCATGGACATTAGTAAAACTCAAAAATCAATGATCAAGAATCAAAATTTCAGCACACCGTCTTGTGGGGTCCAGATGGCCCCACATATAATGTGAACAAGCCAAGGAGAGTGGAAGGGCTAAAGCAGCTGTACAGACTGCTGAATTGAAAACTCCAAGCTAATAAAGTTAATAAAAAAAAATTGTATTTGGAAAGTTTCTTTTCACAGAAAAGATCCGGTGAGGAAACACGAGAAGAACCTTCAACTAAGAAATCTTGATTCAACGGGCAAAAACCAGGAGTCTCTCCTCAAAATACGGATTAATTGCGACAGTTGTTCCTACACACCATAATAATCAAGCCTAATATTCAGCAACCAGCTGTCTAATGTCACAAAGATGCTGCTAATGAAGTTGGTAAAACTGTGGATTCAAGTTTAAGATTATTATTTAGAAAAAAACAATTTTAGTGGCCTTTCCTTTCTTTCCTTCTGCATTTCTGGAGGTGCCTTGGCCTCGATTTTCTGGAGGAGGTCCAGGATTGTTCAAGGACTGGCATGCTACCTTTTTCAGGTCGTCATCCTGTTCTTTCTCTCCTGCCTAAAAATGGAGATTTGACTCTGCTCAAAAACTGGAGACCACTTGCCTTACTATGTACGGACTATAAGGTGCTCTCAAAACTTTTATCCATTAGGTTGAATATGTTTTTGGATCAAAATATTCATAGTGATCAATCCTATATTGTGCCAGATTGCACCATTATGGATAACATTTTGTTGTGCGTGATTTGTTTGATATTTCCAAGTCCCATGGTGTTAATGTTGGGCTGATCTCTCTGGATCAGGAAAAAGCTTTCGACCAGGCAGTTCATTCGTATTTATTTTCCACTTTGAAAGCTTTTGGTTTTGGGGAGGATTTTATTTTGTTTTTGAGTCTTTTGTATAGACAGGCTTTTTGTTAGGTTAAGGTCAGTGGGGGGTTAAGTCATCCGGTGACGGTTCAGAGAGGGATGTCCTCTTTCAGGTCAACTTTTCACCATTGGAATTGAACCTTTGCTTATTAAGCTGCAGTCTAGGCTGACTGGGTTCATGCTGCCCAGGCTCCGTCACAGGTTATCTATCGAGGTTTCTGCTTATGCCGATGACATCTCAGTTTTTGTGCGCCATCAGAAAGATGTTGATCTTCTCTGTGACTGTCTTCTTTGTGAAAGCGTCTTCGGCTAAAGTTAATAGGGACAAGAGCACTGCTCTGCGTTTGGGGCACTGGGTGGATGTGGCGTTGCCAATTTTACCAGGAGACCTCGCTTTGGTCACTGAGGGCATCACCTTTTTGGGAAATGGAAATACCTGCTACCACAGCTTTCCTACCGGGGTCGAACTCTTGCTGCCAATAATTTGGTTGCCTCGGTGCTCTGGCATAGACTGGTAGTGCTGCCATCTCCTGAAAGTTTCATTTCAGCAATTCAGAAGACTTTGGTGGACTTTTTCTGGAGTGGTCACCACTAGCTGAGGTCCGCTGTCCTCTACCTTCCAGTCAATGAGGGTGCACAGGGACTGGTTGACATCTGCTCTCGTGCGGTGGCTTGTAGGCTGAGGACCATTCAGCATCTCCTCTACCATTCAGGTTTGACATGGACAGACACTGCCCGTGTGCTGCTGAGAAAAGCTGGCAACTTGAGGGATGACAAGCATCTGTTTCTGATCCAACACGCAAACCTGGATCTGACAGGAGTTTCACCGTACTATCAGTCCGTCCTGCATGCTTGGAGAGTCCTGCTCTGCAAGAGAGGCGCTGTTTTAACTCCTGGACTGTGGCTGTTATAGAAATTGCTGTTTGGAAGTGGGCTCATCCATCGGCAACAAAATGAGAGATTTCGGCTTTGAAGCTCGGCCCACTTCTGAGCTTGCAGCAGCTGTAGGTGTTTATTTCGCCAGAACGTTGCAGGGGATAGTGGACGAGGTCTGCCAGTCTCTACCCAAGACCCTGCAAAGTTTTGCGAGGGATTCTACAGTCATTTCCCATTGGGTGGATAGTGTGGATTTTCCTTTTCCACCCTTGCAGGTCTCCCCATCTTGTGACAGGAGGGTGGAGGGCAGAAGTAAGCTGCTGTCCTGGACGCCCCCACAGCTTGGGAATTTGGAGACTCTGGGATAGAAGACCCTCTTCCTCCCATCCATCAAGGTTTCTAACATGCACTCCCTTGCAGCCGTCAGAGTGTCGGGCGGACTGGATTTTTTGGCACCGGGTCTTGCCCAGTTGAAAATCCCTGTACAAAACTCCTGTTGAAAAACGGACAGGTGGCCTCCAGTGGAGGGTCATAGATGGAATCATAGCTACAAACATATATCTGACACACGTCAATCCTAGCACGGGGGATGGGTGCCCGTTTTGTTCAGTCAGTGAGTCGGTGGTCCATCTGTTTGTCAACGTCTAACTGGTCTTTTTTTCTTTTCTTCGGGTGTTGTTTGAGGGGTTGGAGGAACAGTTTTCTTTGGTTTGTTTAATTTACGGCCTCAAATATGAGGCTAGGAAAAAGTGTGTGAACACTCTTCATAACCTCCTCTGTGCTGAGGCCAAGCTGGCCGTTTGGAAGTCCCAGAAAAACTGGATCCAGGGGATCGGGTCAGACAATGTTTTAAATCTTTTCAGAAAACCTTTGGTAGCTCGGATGGGAATAGAGTTCAGTTTCTACAAACTTACCAATTCTGTTGCTGATTTTGGAAAAATCTGGGCATTTAAAAATGTTTTATGTTCTGTCAGTGGTGACTCTGTGTTGAATTTTTGAGTTTAGATTGTTTTTCCCTTGCTTTTCAAACTAATTTCCTGTCCATGTAAATTTTTATTTATAAAGCACTGATTGATTATTAAAAGGTGTTTTACAATTTAACTCCTTCCTTCCCTTCTCAGACAAGTGTGATTTTTGTGGGGCATCTGAAACTCTTGCACACTCTGTGATTCAGTGCAACAGGCCAAGTGATTCATTTACAGTTATGGAAGATTGGTGTTGCAGGTTTAGGAGGGGTTTTCTTTCCCAGTGTTTGTGTTTGGTCCAAAGTATACTGTCTGTAGGAAACGTGTACACACTACATTTTATTTTTGCAACGGCAAAACTTGTAATTTGGTTAACGAGAAATAACTTTTTGCTATCCATTGATTGTATGAATGTATCCTGTATGTTTTTTTCTTAACTGAAAAGCCATTTGAAAGTTGAATTTGCACATTTTAAGTTGATCAGTGACTTTCAAAAGTTTCAATGCATGTGGGCTCTGGAGGGAGTTCTGTGTAGTATTGGTGATAATGATAACATCGTGTTTCATTTTTGATTTTGTTACTGGTTTACACACTGTTATTTGCTCTGTTTGTTTTGGGGGGTTCTTTGTGCAATGGAGCATATTTTATGCTGATGTACAGTGTGTCCTTATCTTAATGTGATTTATTAAAGGACTGTGTAAATTCTTTCTTCCTTTTGCTGTATATGTATCTGTTGCACCTTAAAAGTCAGATAAGACTGACGTTAACATCCAATTCTTTTGTTTTTAGCTTCTACTGTGGTAGTTATGGGATGACAGGAAAACCAATTTATTTTTTCAATGATTTTCATACATAATCAATTGTACAAATAAGGTTTAAAGCAGCTTCAGATATTTTACATCAGATGAAGACAAACCTTAACCTCAAAAGTTAAGGGAAACTAGAAGATGTTTGCCCACCTCAGCCCACTTTGGACCAAGAAAATTTTCTCCGACATCAAACCGGTTCATAGCCTGAAAGAGGTTGAAGACCGGTACCGTCGTGAACTTAAGACCTGTGCAGCTTCTACATACTGTAAACTCTTTTCTAATGCCAGTTTACTATTCAGTACCCAAACTGATTCTGAACAACAAAGTGAGAAATAAGTGTTTTGAGGACATGAATAAAAGTCCTGCACAATGTGAAGTCAACCAACCTCCACATTCAATTGCTCTGTGCTTTGAATTACGGAATATAATTCACTTTTGAGGTGTTTTTGGGAATAACGTAATCACAAAGAATACCATGTGAAAATAAACTGCTTTTGCATCAAAGTATTCTTCACAGACATGCACACCGGTTAATGTCCAGCAAAAAAACACAAAGAATCTGAAATGGTGTGGCCTTGTACTAAGGCAAAGGGAAAATAGAAGGTTATTTTACAGAATTGGAAAACCATGTGCTGTACCAAAATGTTGGATAAAATTGCCGGATGATTGAGGTTTGTTTTCTGTTCTTTGCCCACGTGGCCGCTGGTCTGCGTCAGCCTGATTTTCTTACAGTTGGCCTCTGTCATCATTGACAGTGAGGTTAAAAAGACATAGATTTTGTCAAAGTTAAGTTGAGTCATGACTTTTATACTCCACCAGCTACCCTGCTGGAAACAATCCAACCTTGAAATTGTGTGTAAGGCACTTTGCAAATTGCATTGATCTTTCCGTGAACCTGCCTCCCACCTGCCGCCCATCCTAATGTCTTGTCTTTTCCTGGCAGTTTGCTTGAAAAGAGAATGACAGAATGAAGTGACTCTCCAGAGAAGAGAAAGAACATTATTGAAATACATAAACTACGAAAATGTACGATTTATTGTTGTGTAATAATATGCAAATGGTGTGAAACAGTAAGTTTTTTCTTATGTTACACCAATCCTTTCTTTATTCTTTATTACAGTAAGTTCAGTTCCAGTGTTGACATTTTTTGGACTACCGTAACTTTCCCGCTATCCTTGTGTGTAAAGTATTTAGCAGTAAGCCTAACTCTGTTGGAATAACCTTGAGTCAGGATATAGCATCCAAGCCCTTTAATTTTGACGAGGCAAACTTTCTGGAGTAAGACTGAAACACACATAAGGAAGTGAAGATCTTCATGGACAGAACTTCCTCCAAAATCCTGATTCTTTCTCCTTCCAGTTCACCAAAGACTCTTTTAGCTAATTCTCCAATGTTTATTGACTGTGATCAATACATTCAATCATTGGTTTCTCAGAGTTCTTGATAAAATAATCAAAGCTAACATCAAAATGCTCTTTCATTGATTTACAATCCTTTCCAACTGCGGTCAAATGAGCCGCCGTTCACATTTCCGTGGTCACATCAAGAAGCTCCGTGGAGTCTGGTGGAGATTTTCCAGCGTTCTCAGTCCTGCTACCGTAAGTATTGGATGAAACTCACACCAAAAATCCAGTGATGCTGATTTGACCACAGAAATGTGAACGGCGGCTCATTTGACTGCAGTCAATGTGAAGATACCATCTTCTCTTCTCCAGAACCTGAACTAGACACTAGGAACAGATGAGGGTTTAGTGCATGTGCAGCAGAGCTGTTGATGGAAAGAAGATCATTAATGCAAACAGACATTAAGGCCATATTTCCAAATTCGCAAATTCAAGGCTTTTAAGACTTTTTACGACTCTGCGCGTGGGAACCATTTTTTATACAGATTTATACAATCTCTCACTATTGGCCACATTTCCAGTTTAAATAACAATTTACGGTTTTCGTCCTTTTTCTTTCTATAAGACATGACACAATGTGAACTCATTGCTTTAATAAAGACCTTCAACAACAACTGTCCTTTCTCCTGTGGAGAAACAGTTTAGTTTAGGAATAGAAAAGTGTTTAAAAGTACAGAACTTCTAATTAAAATCAATTACCATCATTGCCACAAGCCAGTCGGTAAAAATAAGCTAGGCATGATACAGCCAGCTGCCAGGACATGAATGGTGTGAGTCCAGATGGCATTCTCACTTTGTCGCTGCCCACTGGCATTCTGAAGTGTGTGTCCCTTGGAAAGAGCACACAGATGGACAGAACAGCTGATTGAGATGCTGGTATTTTTTTTCCCAGGCTGCAAATGCATTGTTTCTTCCGCCATTATGAAAGCTTGATTACATTTTTCAGGAGACTGGACTTCTTTGCATCCCAACGTGGATAATCATCTGTATTCAGACTTCATATTAATCAGCCCTAATGCATTTCTACTCTAATGAGATGAGTGTATTGAATCCTAAAGCAATCTTTGCGCTAATAGGCTGTTTACAAGCAAATCAATTAAGGAAGAAAAGGACATGAATAATCAATGTGCAGAGATACCATCAAATCAAAGGAGGTAATTATCGACATCTATATAAGAACTAGGCTTAACAGTGATTTATCAAGGGCAGATTCATTGCGTTGTTTAACTCCGTCAAGCTCCAGGATTATAACAAAAATGAAAAATCCTAATTTTTATTTTTTATTGTAAGTATGTTTTTCTTTGAAGGAAATGTGCACATTGTAGGAAAAAGGGCCCCAAACTGAGGTGGAATTAATTGACTCCAGTTTTCCACAGCAGCTCCAGAGGAATAAGATTTGACTCTGCCGCTTGCATTGAAAGCATTCTTGCTGACAAGGCAATTAACAGAATAAAGTTTGGCAAGTCTTCAGATAAGCCTCTCCCAGCAGTGCTGGTTAGAGACTAAACAATCTAAAAAACACATTGGTCAGTTTGTGCTATTCCCATGCTGAGGCAGACCTCCCACTGCCAGGCTCATTCTGTTAAACCCAATACAAAGTCAGACTTGCTGATCAATTGCATCTCAGAAGAGATGCACTTTTCCTGCAAGAAAAAACAGTTCCTAACTGCAACTGACTGAAAGTTATCACACTGATTTCAACGATGAAAGATTTGCATCAGATCTGCAGATTTCTTCACTTTGCAAATGTATGTATGTAGAGTTAGAGATCAGGGTTTCAAGGTAACACATTCTAATACACTCTAACGCACAATAAGTGGAGTAAGCAGGTCCCCATGTAATCTAATGTTAATTCTATTAATGGGAAAAATAAAACTCCTGTGATTCAAACACAAAACAGCTTATTTTCTCATGAAAACCACTTCATTATTGTACTGTGAGTGGATTGAAAGTTTCAGTGCCTAATGGGGATTTTTTTTTTTTTTCGGGAGGATTGTAAGCGGGTCTTTGGTAGTTACATTTTCTAGAAGTAAAAACATATATACATTTCCATAAAATTGCTGGTAAAACTGTACACTTATAATCGTTTGACTGATTACTTTTGTGAAAAAGCAAATAATGCAAACCACATTACTGTGATATCTACAAGAAGATTTTAAAATAGGATCATTTTAGGGTTTTTACATGTGATTTTAAAGTTGCATCCTGCAATAATAAAAATCTAGAACATGGTAAAGGTTCATCTGGACTATAG
>NC_050514.1:2342892-2361988 GCF_002922805.2 Oryzias melastigma
ATAAAATTGCGAGTAAAACTGTACACTTATATTAATTTGACTGATTACTTTTGTGAAAAAGCAAATAATGCAAACCACATTACTGTGATATCTACAAGAAGATTTTAATTAGGATCATTTTGACATGTAATTTTAAAGTTGCATATTGCAGTAATAAAAATCTAGAACATGGTAAAGGTTCATCTGGACTATAGGGTTCACCTGATTATAAGCCACACATTATTTGAGACAGGAGTCAGATAAGTCTGTCAGTCAGACTTTACCAACTACGTTCACAGTAACTCAATAACTTTTTTAATTTAACATTCTATATTGAAAATGTTAACATCACATTGACGCTATTACATTTTTACCAGTTAAAGTTAGGAATAAAACAAGTAAATATTTATTTATATGAAATTAAATAAATATACAAAAAGCATAAATTAGCAGTGTAATGGACTCACAAATGCTTTGGGCAATAGTAAACAATGAATGAGTCATAAAAATCTTATATAAGTATGCAACACAATTCCTTTTTTTCTTATTTTTTTTACACTGTCAGTCTCTCTAGACCTGAGGTCAGCGACCTTTAACAGTGAAAGAGCCATTTGGGCTCGTTTTCTACTAATCAAAACCTAGAAGGAGCCGTATAGTTTTACTTTAGCCTTTAAGTTATTTGGATTTGCATTCATCACCTCTGTTTTTTTAATAATAAATATGAATTTTTTCTATTTCTTGGCATGCACAAGAGCAAAAATACAAGAAGAACCTAGCAGCTCTCAAAATTGGATTTATTATTTTTTTCAAACTCATTTTCAAAATAAAAGATGCTCTGTGCCAAACAGGGTCATCTCAGTGCAGCTCTGGGCAGCTTGTAATTAATGTTGTGCAGCATAGGATAAGATGGTTGAGTGGTTGACCTGATCACATGACACAAACGAACCTTGATTTCCATTAGGGAATCATCGTCATTCAAATAAATCAAAGTTGCTTTGTAAGAATAAAAAAAAAAAAAATGAGGAAAAAAATGAAATTAAAACTACTTATAACTTTGAAATGAAAAAGCTCAAATATATTGAAATATAAAAGCAACTCCTGATTAACAAAACAACACAGTTATCCTGAGCTGCATGTGACTCCAGATTGGCCGGTTTAAAGGTGGCCCCTGATTGGTTGGTTTGAAGATGGCTCCTGATTAGCCGGTTTAAAGGTGGCTCCTGATTGGCCAGTTTAAAGCTTAGCCCTGATTGGCCGGTTTAAAGCTGGCTCCTGATTGGCCAGTTTAAAACCGGCTCCTGATTGGCCGGTTTAAAGCTGGCTCCTGATTGGTCGGTTTAAAGCTTAGCCCTGATTGGTCGGTTTAAAGCCGGCTCCTGATTGGTCGGTTTAAAGCCGGCTCCTGATTGGTCGGTTTAAAGCCGGCTCCTGATTGGTTGGTTTAAAGCCGGCTCCTGATTGGTCGGTTTAAAACCGGCTCCTGATTGGCCAGTTTAAAATTGGCTCCTGATTGGTCGGTTTAAAGCTTAGCCCTGATTGGCCGGTTTAAAGCTGGCTCCCGATTGGCTGGTTTAAAGCTGGCTTCTGATTGGCCGGTTTAAAGAAATACTTTAAAATAAGAACTCTGTCAATCATCCTCTTTGTGCTTTGACACCTGTAGCCTAAAGTAAAAAAATAATTTACATAAAACTTCTATTCACCCTGCAGATCGTGTTTTCATTCTGTAAGACTGAAACTAGTTTGAGTAAGAAGGTTTGAACTTGGGAGCTTAAATAAGAGAGACAAAAAATACAAATGTTAATTTCTGTCTGAGAAAAGTATGTAAAGTGTTAAGTGAGGAGTTTTACAGCCTTAAAGAATAAATAATAACTGCAAAGAAATTAATAGGACTACTTTGCAGATTATTTTTTTCATTTTTAAAACAGAAATCCCATAATAAACGAGGGCCCACTCTGTATTACAAATAAGTCTAAGCACGAAGGTCAAACATGGAGTTGGTCTCATCTCTGCTCAAATTATAAATGGCATATACTTATATAGCACTGTATTACCTTCCTTGAAGGCCCAAAGCGCTTTATAGTCACAGACTCATTCACCCAGTAAAAATAGTACAGACAATCCTTATTTCAAAAACGTTCAGACGATGTCCTGAAACTTGTGATGCAGCTTTATCACACGTTTTTATTTATTCATCCACTAAATGTTGTTTTAAAGGTCATGTTATCTACAAAATTAATATCCCTAAACCATGTCATTATAGTCCAATTCACAAAGGTGGTTAGAATGGACAAAAATTTTACAGAAGTATGAATAGTCATAATTTAAAATAATACTGCTCAAGTGGAAATGATAGTAGCCTTCAACCTAGTTATCAGTCAAAGATCTGCAACCGAATGACTTGATTTAATTGTCTAAAACCTTGGATTAAATACTTTCACAACTTCTATTCACAAAAGAGGTTACCTCAGGATACTCTTAAAAAATGTAAGAAAAAAAAACTCTGAACAAGAGAGAGAATCAATCTAGACTGTAAAAATTAAATTTAGTTACAAAATGTGGCTGTGTTCAGTCTAAATATTAATTCTTGGAGGGCTGCACGATAGCGCGAAGGTCCTGGTTCAAATAATGGCCGGGACCCTTCGATTTGAAGTTTGCATGTTCTCCCCGTGTATGCGTGGGTTTTTGGGGGGTTTCTTCTCACAGTCCAAAAACATACTTCATAGGTTAATTGTTTACTCTAAACCAGGGGTCTCTAAATAATTTGGCGAGAGTTTCAGTAACTCTGTCAGCTTGGTAGACCGGGGTCCGAACATACAAAAATATTCACTCAATTTTTCACTTTTCTGTTCTTTTATTTAATTACAATGTGTAGTTACATTTGCAAAGAACTCCTTTAGCTTATTGTCTCAACAAGTATTTCTCTCATTCCTTTATGTACAAAATACATACATGTACATGCATTTTAGAGTAAAAAAAAAAAAAGATTGCACATAAATTTGCTTCCTTAATAATTTGCGTCCTATACAAGCCAATGACCTGCTTCTTATGCAATTCTAGGAAATTGTGGTTGGCAATTTTACAGAAGAGCAGTAGATCCCACATTTCTGCATGACACACTCAACTTTGATTAATTACGTGTTGCTGTGTGTTACAGCCCCAACGGGCAGACCTGGCTCAAGTCCAGAGGGAAAACCACAAATGGGACCATTACAAAAACTGGACACCAGTGAAAAAAAGGAGCACAGTTTATTAAATAAAGTAAACAAAGAAACTGTGTCATGAAAATCAAAAGGGAAAAACAATTAGTGTGCTGGTTGAAACAAAAAGACAAACCAAAAGGAATCGGGACCTTGGCCAAACATAAAATTAGACAGGGAGACCGCTGACCCGTCATAGTCTACAGCTAATGGCTTCCTCACCAAAACCACCTAAAGAAAACAATCAAAGCCTACAAACTAAGACTACCAAGGTCTCACCCAAACTAAAATAACAAAACCTAGCAGTGTAAGACTGCTAAGGACAAAGAAGGCAAAAGAGACCGAAACCAACCAGCACCACACCAGCTAAAACCCAACCAGCTCCTCACACACTGCACAAGTATCCAGTTGGTTGTCATGTGACTCATTTAATTCGGAAAAAGTGTTTCCATTGCAGTTTTGCAAAGTATGTCCATTTTGATACTACTCAAAAACCACTTTGCAGCGCTTCCGGTGTGAACTCGGCATAAAGCTGCAAACGTTTTACTTATCTGGAGAAGCCATTTTAGCTGATCTTGTATCTGTATCGAAGATGCTGGTTTATTGTTGAAAAAACACAATTTAAAGAAATATAAAGAAAGCCAAGCTTAACTGGATTATAAAAAAGAAAGAAAGCATGTACATTCTTTTCTGCAGTCATATGTTGTATTATATGAATTGCATTGCTGTTTTTTTCTTTTCAGGTAGAAGGATATAAAAGCAAAATATTAAGGCAAACTAATGTAGCAATAGGTGTATAAAAATATATACTTTTCACTATCATTATCTTCATGGTATATCTGTTATTTTGACTCCATCCCAGTGAAATAGGATTGTTCTGATTGATGTGCGTTTCTCCTTCGTGTTTGAGGTATTTTTCTTCTCTCTCCTCCCAGCAGTCACACTGCATTGGACTCTGATAAACATGGTGACAGCTCAGTGGTTTGAACAGAAATGCACCCTTGGATTCCAACACAAGTCATGTCTGACAACCACATTTAGCTGCCCAGTGTGACATCTGCGATATGACTGGCTGGCTTCTACCTGGATTAATCGTAATTAAAGGAGTGCTGCTTTCTCCCTGGGAATGACAGCTTCCTGATAAGACCCTGCCATCCTGCTGGTCACACCAGCCAGTCAACTGTCATTCATGGCAGCTATGTCCTGCCCTGCTATCAGAAATATCTAGGACTTCTTGAACGGGGCTGACTGAGTTTTTTCAGGAAGCAAAATATGGACCCATCACCTAGGCTCTTGGGATGTGTGATCTGAAAATCAAAGAGTAACAGCCGTGGTTTGGAGGAAAGAGATAAGTAATAAAATGACAAACACTGATAAACAGATTTCTGTAAATATTTTCTTTCTCTGGCAGTCCTTTTGGGGATACTTTTTTTTAATCTATGATGTGATTTAAAGCAGTCATCGTTCCTTTAATGGAATAATTTGTTAACGTGTCTATGATCTCAGTCAATTATTACTAAAATCTAGCTAATAAAGTTAGAGTTAACAAGCAAACACTATAGAACTTTTCAAGGACAAGAATTAGGAAATCATGACCTAGTCCTAGAATCAATAGCTTTTTACTATAAGATTCTAGGGATGCACCGAAGTGAACATTTTTGTCTGAAGCCGAATAATAAATAAAACGGTTGGCAGAACATTGAATGGTGGCCAAATATCAAATGAGGGTGTTGAAGGGGTCTTTTTTATGATTAAAACCTCCAAACTGAAGGATACAGAGCCCGCCGTAGTATGGGTGAACCGCGTTGCATTGTGCCGCGGAGGAGAAGCGCTTTTCTTCACGTGCTTGGAAGCACAAAATCTTACATTTAAATGTAATGACTTTACATGACCTTTTTAAGTTTACAACCGCTGTTGTGTTTGTTCGAGCACTGGAAGCTTTTCGCTATCGCAAGCTGATCAGCAACTATTGTGACGTCTGAATTCGGAGACACTATTTTTCCATAACTCTCCATTTGAAGGGCTAAATAGGGGAAAGGAGAAGGGAAGAATTTGAATTAGGCCTTAATCTTTTAAATATTTTAGTAATAACCTAGAATAAATTTACACCACTTTTTCAATTAAAACAAGTCTGAGCATATAGATTGGCAGTTTCACGTATATTTCACGCAGATTTTTTTTCAGTCAGGTGACTCCTCCAGTTCATCACAAGAACTCCAACAACTCAAGATTCTTGTATGAAATTTTCGTCTCCAAAGGTGCTGCCAGAGCTGCACCGGGGGGGTTGTCGCAGAGGTCTCCTGTCCCTAACTCCTGTGAATAAGGCGGGAAATACTGTATTCAGGCGAACAGATTCGGTGGCCAAATATTCAGCGCATTATACCAGTATAAACGTTTCTTTGTTTTTCTTTTTTTTTTAAACACACCATATCAATGAATTGCATTGCTCATCCCACATCATTGTGTACTCTTCTTTTTGGTACTCCTGAGGTTGTGTCTGCTTTCCTCCCTCATGAAATCCCCTTTTTCTCTTCCAAGACTTCTGGTTTAGTGAATGCAGCCGTTGCTGCTCTCTACCATACTGTGTTTGATCTTTTCTGTATTTTTAGCTGTGTGGTGACCTTGAGTTTGAAAGGCACTTTACAAATACAATGTATAAGTATTAAAACTATTCACAAGACTCAGTCGAAGTTTTAACTCCTACTTTTTAAGGATTTTAATCAATGTAATTGATCTTTAATAATATTTTTGACAATCTTTTGTCCTACTAAAACAGTGAGTAAACATTAGCTTGTGTTTAAAATGCATTTGGGCACATGCGTTTAGTCATTTCTGAACAAAAATAAACCTTTACCAGATCCTCAGATAATAAAGAACCGGTTAATCCAATTTGCTCACTGAAGTTTACCAATCTAGTTATTGTTCATATGAATTTGGCCTTTAAGCTCTCAGGCAGTGGCGTGCTACACTTTTCTGCTTGTTTTGTTGCAGGGAGTCATTTGCTGTTTCAGATTTTGTTTAGGGATTAAAAACCATGACTGGCACTGTGATTACCTCGGTGTGATTGCATTCGAGCTTTGTAATAACCTTGAAATGATTAGCAACAGTGGGTTGTATGAAACTCAGGGAACTGAAAAAGCCAAACTGATTTGAAAACAGGGTAAAACTGTCTGACATTCTCCTTCCTCCATCAGCACCGTCATTGGCAACATAATGTAGTTTCCAGGGCGTAATGCATGCATTCAAAACAGCATACGTGTTTTCCTGCAGATTCATTTCATGGTTTTCATGAAAAAGAATGTCATACAATAAGTGCAAGTCCCTATTCTTTAAACCTCAAGAATGGAAAAAAAGGAATTTAGGCCTGAAAATATTTACTTTTTCACAGGATCAATATTATGGCTGCTTTTTTCTATTACTGTTTTTTTATTTCTTTCTTTCACAGAGGTCATGGTTCAGAATTTACAGAGTCGTTGACTCAATAGCCTTTTCATTTATCAGCTTTTCTGGTGTTTTTAATTCCAAAACAAGTTTTTCTACCTCTCTGATCTGTTTAATTTCATTGCAATTAAAACATGTATCTTCTCCGTTTCTCCTACTGCAGTTTTAACATCAATTTAGTTTGGGGTAAAGGATGTGGGCATTTGAGGTAGGCGGTTTTTAATTCACTTAAGGACCCACTCCAAGGAAAATTGTGTTATTTGTTTTTTTAATGTTTTATAGCATTTTAGTGATGATGTAGAACTTAAAAGAATGTCAGACTTAAACTACATTTATGAGTATTTCTTTGATTAAATCATGCTGGATTATAAAACCTATAAGGTTTCAGCAACTGCGATGGCTGGGCTAATGTCCACTTGCAGACAAATAGATCTTAATTTTCCTCGTCTGAGCTGGAATTTTATGGAGCTTTGAACGGGCTAGATCAGCGTTTTGGACACGCGATTTCTACGTGGTTTTTACACCCGTCTTGGGACAACTTCAGACTATGATAGTACAGACTAAACAGCCATTTTCTGACCGTTATTACAGTTCTATGAGTCAGTGAATGCACCGAGACTGAAGTTACCACCCTCATGGATTTTGATTGGTCCTTTGTGTTAGCCCCGCCCCAACGCGCCACAACAGGGCCAAAAGTTTTGAAACTGAAACTTTCAGATTCGAAAACGAAAAACAAGAAGAGTTGAAAGTGAAAAAAAAGTTTTGAAATTGAATTGTCTCCTTGAATTGTTTTGTAACCTAAAAAACAGAACATTTGAAGCTAAAAATAACTACGTTTCTTTTAGAATAGCACAAAGTTTTGGACATTTTACATTTTTTTCGGCCAAACACTAATGTTTTTTTTTCAAAATATTTTATTTGGGTTTTAAATAATATTGGCCCCGAATTAGCTCCACAGAATCCGTTTCAAAGCTGTATGGCCAGATAGCTCCAATATTGTTTAAAGTTTTTTTGCTACGGTAATGTTAGTTTTTTTGTTGTGAGGGGCTGTAAGCCAACGGGAGAGAATGTAAACAAAGGAATGCAGGGATATCAATTCCTTGCCAACAGTCCTGCCCACAACCCAGAGATGAATTTCTAATGAACACCTGCTGCTCTGCAGAAAATGTCTTTAAACAAACTACACAGTTTTTTTTTATTCAAGCTAAAAGTGGCATAATCATAATTAAAGGACCACTGAGAACAAATTTACAATATTTTAAAATATAGTTTGAATGGGCTTTAAGGCTGATGACTCCACACACAGAGACAATCTCACAATATTTTAAATTCCAAAAGAAAATGATTATAATCAAATATTTTCAACAATCAAGTTTGCTGAAATTTACTCATTTATTAAAAGCCAACATCTTAGATAAAAGTATATTTTCTCACTAGCGTGATAATTTCAAGAGCCTTGAGTCAAATGCTGGATCTAAAGATCCAAAGTTACACACACAGAATCTACATCTCTTTTGCGTAATACAGACCATCTCTGATCTTTCAGAAGATAAATCAGTGAGAATCTTCCATGATGCCCAGCATGCAGATCCTGCAGAGCTGCAGCAGCTGAAACTTTAGGCCTTTGATCAGTTTTCTTAAGGCTTTTCTTGTGTACAAGATGCTTCTTTCTGCAGCTTCTCTGGCCACATCTCTCAAATGATAAAGAAAAATCCTGTTTCTTTGTTAGATGTGTTAACATTGATAAACATTTTGTCCTTAAAATAGTTTTTCAAATCAGTTTATAAATTGTTTAAAAAAAAGTTATTAGCTGACTACAAGTGTGTTGATTTAACTTCCTTAAGATACTTCAACCACGTTAATCAATAAAATCTTCCTATGTATGATGTTAAATTCAAAACAATGAAATATTCAACGATTTAAAGCATGACACGAGAAACAAAAACACATAAAGGACAAATGGAATTTTGAAAAGAGAGGGTGTTAAAAGTAACAGAAGGACATTAAGGTTGTAATGGCAATGGTCCAGCTTGGCACCTCTACTGGGTCTTGGCCTGGATGTCTGGGTCAGACTGTCCCAATGTCATCACCACTCTCCCACAGGGAGCACCATGACATAAAATGTCATGAATGTTACGGATTTCTGAAGCTCAGAAAGGCGGAAACTGACTGCTGAGTAGAATAGCATAGAATTGGGACTGTCCTAGCAAATAGCTGTAGAAGCAAACACATCCCTTAACCCCTCAGATCTGTGATGGGAATCTCATACCTCACCTTTGCCAACACAGCACATTGTGTAGAGGGTGGTTGATGTTACTCATTAAGGCAGTGAGCTTATTTTTTTAGCCGCATCTCCACCAGCACCTCAAGTAACCCTAACTTTCCCCTAAAATAACAGAACAGTCTGTGTTCATCAGTTTGTCCCATCACCTGCTGTCCTGCTTTAACAGAGCTCTGGGAGATGACGTAATACAGGGTCGCCCCCTGAAGGCGCCGCCATTATGGCATCAATTAGGGTTGATGAACTGAATCAGCTGTCTGCCGTAGTGAAGGAGGTTAACCGTGGTTGATAACTGCTACACCCCAGAAAACAGACGCAGAAAAAAGAAAGGTAAATATCCCACCTCATACGCGGGATTAGGGACCGGAGGGATTCGCAAATACCCCCCTCGGCCCAAAGATTTCTGTTGACGGTCCATCTATACTTATCAAAAACACTCCTGATCATGCTTTGTAAAACTTTTATTAAAGAACATTGCAGTATTGCTCAACAGTTGCACACAGTTGTCTTTTTTAGATACGAGTCTGTAGAGCCACTATGACTTGACATCTCGTTGAGATTGGACAACTCCAAGAGTATCCGCTAGATGCCTTCCTGTTCCTAGTGTGGTGTAATGCTATGTGCACACCAGACATGCAATGTGCATTCAAGAAGGCACTGAAAGCTGGTTCTTGAAAATATTTTTAGCATATGGTATTCACAATGGACTGTTGCTACCCCATACTAGTGTATGTACACACAGTTGGAAGAGGCTTGATATGAAGTGTTGAAACAGTCCAAATCTTTCTTCAGGGTTTTTCTTTCACAGCTCTATTCCGATATATGTTTACAAAGACTTTTCAAAGACTTTTCATTGGAAGTGGTTGCCGAGGTCGGTGTGAACATAGCATTGTAGGCATTGTAGGCAAATGCAACCAGAGAATTTGCACTTCTGTATTGTTACGAAAGAGATAAGCCTGCGACCACCATGACCCAAAACTCAAGAAAAAAGCAAGTAATAGAGGCATTTAAATTCAAATAAAAAAAAAAACAGATTTTGAAATGAGAAGACAGTCAGCTGAAGCAGCAATCGGTGAATATACACAACAACACTATCCAACAACAGAATCCAATATTTCTTTATCTTTGCATTGTGGATATTTATAGAACTTCTTCAGTCAAAACAGTGTAATAAAATGATCTTGTCCATAGAAAGACAATGTCATCCATACAAGATGAGCGTGAAAACAGGACTGTTAAATACTCAAAGTTTCTGGGAAAGGAGTTTGATACAGAAAGAGACTTGTGTCCCCCACCTTGAAGAGGTTTGACATATTGATTTTGCGGAGCTGAATAAAAGCATGCCATTTGAAAGCTGTCTATTGATTCAGACTCAACAAAGACACTGATGCCTTTTAAGATAACTTTTAAATTGAAACACCAGCAGCAGAAATAACATACTTTGAAAGAAGAATCCTTCCTTCTAGTTTTATGGTTGTTAAATTGACATTTGAGTCTACATTCACACCCCTCTCAAGCAATGCTCATTCAAGCGGCAACAAAAGCCTATGTAAACGTGTGTTTCAGGCTACTGCGTTGAAAACTCTTGCAATCCCAAGTAGCTATGCACGTTTCTACGCCCATTTTCAAGCTCTACATAGAAAATGTGTGGCCATTAAACGCATGTTGCAAATTCAACCAAATCACACTTTAGCCAATCAGAGACTGGTAGTGATGCATGGATGACGTCACTTTTAATTTGTGGAAGTGCCAAATTGATCATGGAGGAGAAACTAATAATTGCCGTTTGTGCCCGGCCAGAACTCTCTGACACCACGTCTTATATGTCTTGGAATAGAGCTGGAAAGAGAAAAAGCCTGGTTCGAAATTTGGAAGAATTGCACCACGTTAACATTTTTCACCAAACCTCTTCTAACTGGAGGTGGTGGACATGGTACAAGAAAAGGAACCCCCTCCCTGAGTTTTTGTGTTCTTACATGTATACCAAATGCCTGGTGTGTCTGTAGCTTAAAAGAGCCATACTATAAAACATTTAATTTTTTAGATTTTAAGTGTATTATTATGTTCATTTCTCGCTATAAACGACCTCAAAGCATTTTTTGGATCAGTTTACGCATTTCTGAGTAATCCTCTAAAAACATGCGTTCTCAACAGCAGCCCCTCCCATACCCACAAAAATGAGCAGGTCCTCATGACCTGACAGCCCCCATCAGGAAGAGTCTCATCTGCCCCCAAGCTAACAAAAACAAAACAAGCAGCTCGAGCTAGCGGTGATCCACTAGCTTCACCCCCCCAGCTAGTCAGGAAACTCTCATTCTTTGGTGTTCAAACTTCGTGCGGTGGCATAGGAAAACATGGGCTGGTGAGAAGTCTGCACAACATGTTGAGATGAATCCAAATTAGAATGGCGCAAGCAGACGGGGGATATTGGTAGGACGGCAGAAGAAAGGGAGCAGACTATTTCCTGGTGGAAGAATACTCTGCAATATAACAAAGCATTACAAACAAAAAACTGGTATAAATGTAACCGGGTGGTAACAAGTGTATTTTAGTTACTGGACTTGTTGTGTATGTTCCACTTTTGGACAGCAGAGGGCGTAGTTTTTACTATTCAGATAGCGCCAATTTCACATAGAGGATTATGGGAAAATCCCAAAAGACAGGAGAAAAAGGGGGTAGACTGCACGTTGCATCGGTGAGAATTTCTTGTGTTCTGTATCTGGAATTATCTTAGCCAGATGATGTTTTTGTGTTTTGAACAGTGGTTAAAAGTGTGTTTTACAGACACCAAGAAAGCCTTATGTTTTGTTCTGTTTTGATAGGTGTCTTGAATGGTGAAATTTGAGAACGTTGTTTCTGTTGGCTTCAGGGACATGTGTCCATTTGGTAGGATTTCTTTATTTAAAATGGTACAATGGGATAAGTATTGTAAATAAATGAAACAGTGAAATGACATGTTTGTTTTAATTTCTCCATTTAGGTGCCACTGTTGTATTCTTCTTGTTAACTTTTTAAGTTTGAATGTTTATTTAGTTTTTTTTTAAAACTGCCAAACAGGGAAAATAAAGGATCCCACTATAAATTATTTGAAGCTTGTGTGTCATTAAATCCGGCTTCATAAATGTACGTCTTACAGACAAAAAAAAAAAGTTATTGTTTGTTTTCTTTCTCTTTATCCACACCCACAAAAATTCAAAAACAGCTCAAGAATATTCATTTTTTCCTCAATTTCCACATCCGTCCGTCACCCAGATGCACCCAAGTCTATAAACATAGTTCCTATGTATACAATCATCGTGTCCCTTTGGCATCCTCCTTCATTAAGACGAAAGAACTCTAAAGTAGATGGCAGGTCATCAACGCTCCATCCGCAGGATGCAAATATGTGACTTACCGGATCTGTCCAGGGACGAAGCATGTGAAGGTCTCACCCAATGGTAGATAGATTTCCAACATCTTCCACCAATGCGGTTGGTACTCTTCTCCAACGTCTTGGTAATCCTTCATAATGTAATCCATAATAATGTGTGTTCTGTGGCTGTCAACATTGTGCTTGGTTCACTCCGGACATGCCCCTCCCAAATATTCACTCTGGTCAGGCCTTTCCCAGCTGATGTCCGAGAGACTCTCCTCTCATTTGTAATGTTTGTAATCAGTCTAGCACCTGTGTGACAGGAAGTCCCCAGGTAGCCATGTTTGTAGTCCAAAGTTTCTCTTATGATGTAGGTAAAAAGTCCACCACCATTTATTCAAACAGAAACTCAGAGAAGAAAAAAGAGACAATTTTAACCAGGGTTATCACATGGAAATCCATTAATGAATTCCCGTTCAAATTTAAATATAAACATATATGTGGCAATGCCTTAAAGCAAGTGACAATTTGGGAGAACTGGTTTAACTGTGGATTATTGTTCAATGGCAGAAAGGTAAAGCAAAGAAGATTTTTGAAGATTGTTGATACAGAGATTTTATGTCATCATTCCAATAAATTTAGGTTCATTTCATTTTTATTCATTAATAATTAAAACATACATTATAAACTTGAGTTGTAAACTCAAGCATGATGGAAAAGGAAATAAAAGTGAAAAGGGTTCAGAAAGAAGACAGAATGAAATGTTCATCTGGTTGACGTCATGATGTGGGTGGCACCCATAAGGAGCAAAACATGCTGCCTCATAGATCGTGTTGTTTTACTTCCGGTTATAATAGTCCACAAAGATGACTCATATTTCATAAAGGATTTTTTTTTAGTGTTCCAAAGGTTATATATGATCATTTAAATGGATTTAGTTTACTCTGAAAGACTGAAAAAACCACGGAATGGGCCCTTTAAGACATTCAGCAGTGCTCTGACTTTTTACAAAATTAGATTCCTAAAGAACATAGTTTTTATTTGCATTGTTGCTTCTATGATTTTATCGTTTTTTTTTTTTTTTATGTGGTTGTTTTCATTACCCTTTTTTTATAAGTTCTTTTCATGTTTCATTTAGAAATTATTTAAAAACAAATTATCAATGGTTGTCAGAAATTTTCTATTTAAATAAAATGAACATTCAGATATACAAAAACATTTTGACATTGTCATAGACTTGGAATGACCTTAAAGAAATACCATTTATGTCAACATTGTGCGGGGACCGGACTAATCTTATCAAGCTGCTTCTACCCAAGACAATGAATAAAAAAAGATAAGAACAATGACAGGATGAGATGCTATCACTGCTCTTATTGATAGTATACTTCTCTCTTGTTCTGTCAGCTATTTGCTGCTCTTTGTGGGCTAAAAAAGAAAAACACTGATTCTAAACATTTTCTTGTCACAAAAATATATATATTTGGGTTGTAAATCAAATATTATCATCAAAGTTCTGTAGCATTTTAAAGTTGGTGCTACCCGCATGGCACAAAAACACATAACATTTACCCCTCTATGCATTTTCCTTGGTGTATCTGCACATCCACACCTCACTCTCCACTGACACCTCCCGCTTGGTAGGCCGAGGCCTAAGGCCTTATCCGGTGGATCAAGAGTTCCAGTCTCCCAAGTCTTCCTTCAGGCCTCCTCTGTTTGGTGGGACAGAACATCTCCCCAGACAGGAGAAGGAGGAATCTTTAACAGATGCCTGACTTGACCCGTCTCACTGTAATAGAGCACCACTTCTTTACCTTGTTTCTAAAAGATCCACCCAGTGAAAGAAGTTCATTTCAACCTCTTATATCATGTATTCTATTTTTCCAATCATGATCCAGGACCTATCAGTCATTAAATCGTTCAATAAAGGTTAAAACGCAGTTCAAACAAAAGTCCAGCTACTGCATTTTTTGTTTCTTCTTTAACCTTTTCAGCTGCTCTGAGCTGTTGTTCACATTTACCAGAGCAGTAGCTTTTTTTTTTTCAAGCAATTCTGAACCTTTTGCTTTACACCTGTATAAACAAATATTCATGATGTACAATGTGCCAGAAGTGTGTTTTGAAAGTATATAGACCTCCCAGTACTCAGAGACTCTTTTTAGGTACCAGTATCTGTCTAGGATTTTCTAGATTTTTATCTAAATCCAATGTGTATAAGCTCAATCATGTTTAAAAAAACATGCACTCCACCTTTTTTTGATCATAAAAACTAGAACAACAGCAAGGGGAAACAAGAATGTGACTATTTGACCTCCTTGATGCCTGAATTTCCAGCAATGAAAAATATTCACTTGTGTTTTGACTTTCAAGTAGACACTAAATCAAGATCATTCTGGAGCTGATGTGGTTTGATGCCTATTTGCATCAATAGACATCAAGGACTAAACATTTTCTTTCAAAAAGATGAGAATTGTATCTGTTCGCATAACATTCAGACTCCTGTTTTATGCATGTCTGTGATGACTGAGCACTTTTGTTTGGTTTCTCACTGATGTTTTTGGTTCTTGTTTTGAGCTGTCCTCTTGTCACATTCACTACAGGTTCATGTTAATAATCATCTACAGCGTTTTTTTTATTTCTGTTTATTTTCCTCAGCCTATTCAAGTGTCCTGTTTTCAAGTCCCCTGCTTTGTCACCTTTTTGTTTCTCCATAGGTTTCGTCATGTTTAAGTTTATTTACTAAATGTTTGAGTTTCTGTGGTGTCTACATCTCTGGTTCCTGACGATGTCAGCGGATGGAGAATGTTTCTCTAATAAATAAAAGTTTCATACCAGGACCTCAAGGTTAATGTTCAGTTGCAAAGATCTATAAAACAAGATAGAGAACAATTCTATATTTAGGATTTAACACTTTAAATGTAGATCTAAAATTCCACGTCAGGTGTGTTGTGTATGTTTCTTTTTGTTCCTGAAATGAATATTTCATGAAATGGTAGTAAATACTCATGTCTGGGTTGGTCTGGCTCAGAAGCATGTTTGATGGACAGTCTCTTAGCAGAAAAGAAAGTTGACTCCACACAACTCTTGTCTCCACCACAGTTTTCTGGTAAAAATTAACGATGTAGCATCGGTACCAAACAATACCAGTTTTGGTATCTACGTACGTACCACTGGGGACTCCGGCTTCCTCCCACTGTCCAAAAACATGCTTCGTAGGTTAATTGGTGACTCTAAATTGCCCCTAGGTGTGAATGTGAGAGTGAATGGGTGTGTGATTGAGGCCCTGAGACAGACTGGCGACCTGTCCAGGGTTCGCCCATCAGCAGTCGGGTTAGGCTCCGGCATCCGAGTGACCCCGAAAGGGACAAAAAAACAAAGACTAAAAAGCAGATTTTAAAGGGAATCAAACAATTATTTTGAAATAAATTAATACATTTAGATTAATATGTAAGATTACAGCATAATAAAAGTTCCTCTGTCATTTTTCCTTCAATGGCTTTGTGTTCGTTGCTGTCATGTAAACAGTGTCGGACCAAACGGTGAGCCGACAACAGAAACAATCGGTGTGCGTTCTGACCGAGGTTCTTAGTGAGTGAACGCTCACACCTTTCTGAAGTTTAGTAGGAAGAAAATCTCCATGTCTGCTAGTGCAGCGTGGCGCTCAGAGGAGTCTAACATACATTTATAGTGACATTTATATCAGAGGTTGTTTGATAGGCTATTCTGCATGTCAGTCAACATACTTCACAGCGAGGAAGATGTTTGGCTGATTTGATTGGCCCCAATCAACCCACAGTTCTTTCAGTCGATTGTGATTGTAAGCTTCACCAACAACTTCTAGAGTTGCTTTTCTGTCAAAGAAAGTGAGACTTAGGACTTTACAATAGAAATATACAGATAAGTTTAATTTGTAATTCAATTTCAACGTTTTTAAACTTTTTTGTTCAAGTTCTGAGATATATCTGTCCCCAGTTAGATGTTGATTTTTAACAGTGTTTGAATTGTTTTAGTGATTTCTTTGTTCCCTTTATTTGAACTTCTGTTATTTCAGCTTATGAGGCAGTGAATAAAGCCTCAACATAACACCAAAAGTGTGATGTGGTTCACTAAAACCAGCAGTCTGCAGGCTGTCAGTGCAACAATGAACAAAGCCTAAGGGAATACAACAACTCTGTGTGCACAACCTTAAAAACTGTGAGTGGACCAAAGGCTCTGTGAGCAAAAGGGCAGCTGACAAAGTAAATGAATGTCAGAAATCAAAATTTATCTGAAATAGAAAAAAACTAACTAAAAACCTCCAGTAGCATTAAAATGTATCAACCTCTTCAAAAGAAACCATGAAGTTTCCCAATAAGAAAACATTATTTTATCTTTGCAGATCATTTTAAGAGAAAGGTGTCTTCTCAGTTATGTGTTAAAGGCTCAGTGAGGTAATGGAGAGGCTTACTGAGATCTTGGAACACCATATATATACACGACTCAATAAAAACAGAACGGTTAAGTTACCCAGCATTTCCTTTGGCTGCTAATCAAAGACTGCTTGCAACAAGACAAAAAGCGTCAATTGAAAGTTGTGTCATGTGAACTTAACTTTAAGTTCAACCTCTGACTGATGCAGGCACTACAGATAAGTTCCACCCTCAGAACCTTTTGAGGTCATTGTTTTGACCTGCTGTATTTTTTCATATACATTTTTTGGCCAGAGGTGTGACTTATATTTGATCTTTTTTCTTTTAAATAAAAAGGCTTTCATGTTTATTACTTTCCCACAAACAACCACTAGAGGGCACTGTAGCTTTGTGTATCAGTATTTGTTATTGGTAGCAATGCAGAAGAAGAAGCATAGTCCAAAACAAACATGGCTGAGAATCTGAGCGTTCTCCTCCTGAACTATAAGAGCAAGTACCGAGGAAAAAGATAAATTATTCTTGGTATTTTTTTTTTTTTACCTCCACAGACTAATGAAGTACATTCACGTACCAGCTTGCAGTTGAATAACAAATGTTTTCTATTAACTTATGGTTTGTGTTAAAACTTGCCTTGAAAGGAAAGAGAAGATGTACATTTTTCGCTAATTTAATAGAGCTAAAATAGGAAAAGTATAGATAAAGATGTGCAAATCCAGCCGTTTTCTAAGAAAAGACCAAAGAGGAAACCTTTTGAATCACTCTAAATAACAACAGTGAATCTCTTTCCTGTTTACCTTCAGCTCCACACTCACAGACAAGCGATCCAATTTCGCTAAGGTGGCCCGAGAAACTGAATTGACTTCATTCTCACAGGAAAATATTTAGTAAACACAAATTGTAGAAACATCAGTTGAAATTTGCATTTGCATTATACAGCTTTGTTGCTGACCGGAGCGCTCCAGCTTATCTGTGAGTGCAGGCTCGGGAGGTCTGCACCTGGAATGAGAGGCTGCCGGGGCTTCCTGCAGCTCGGGAGCTCCAATAACCCTGACCCTGCAAAAGCAGGAGCTGCTTCCATTCCAATATTCACTGGCAACTCACAAGCACACGCGATTCACCTTCACTTGTGCCCAAAGACGCACAAAGAAACCCTTCTGCCTGGGTGAGTGGACCTGCATTAGCTGGCAAACATCTTCAAGCCCTTTAGCCAACAGAGATTTCTGCTTGCCCTCTTTTTCTTATCACCTCACCTATTGAAAGTCTTCTATTTATGCTTAAGAGCACATATTTCATGTTTTTGGAAAGCTAAACCTGAAAAAACTCATTTACATTGCATTAAAAAGATACAATATGATTTTAGTTTAAGCTATATTGGTTGTTTTTCACTAATTTAGAAGGCTTAGATGAATTGTGTAACATTCTGGTGGCGTAATCTTTTTAACAATTATGCAATGATAAATGGGTACAACAATTACACTTGGGCCATTAGGTCTGTCTCCAGTGATCAAACTGATGTTTTATCTCTTTCAACAGTATTATCTGCTCTCTGAGTGAGTATCATGATTATTCACTTCTACAAATGATTGGTTTTAGGTGTTCATTTTTAATGAAGCCATCCATAGAGAGGCTTTGTTGAGCTCAAATGTCTGACATGACACTTGAAGACAGAGGGAGGAAAGGCACAAATGTACCATACGGTAAAAAAACAAACAAAACGAGTTCTGTCTATAATGTCCATTCCAATATGGTGTCCAACTTTGCGTACCTTACAAGCTAGAATTCCACCTCCAATGGTATATAACATTGATTTGAGCTTTCCAGCTGTGCAGCTCGGACAACGGAAAACAAAGACATACATTGGTCTAATCGTGTGCAAGTGGATGCATCAGAATGGAGCAGAGCAGAGAGCTTGTGGCTTTCCAATTGTTGCACACTTGAAAGGACGACCCGCACAAATGTGGATTTTTTTTTTATTTTTGCCTTTAGTGAGCAGCTCCAACATAAACACAGCAACAATTAAACCTCTGTCCCGATGTTTCATTGGGTTAAACTTAGCTTTTTACATCTATCTACAAAATACATCAGTAATTCTCCATCTCAAATCACTGTGACCATGGCTAACTACATATTCAGAACTCCATATCCGCCATGATAACCCATTCTTGTGTTAGCATTAGCTGCTAAGTACTAGCAATATAGCTAATTACATGAAAAGAACAGCGACACAAAAAATACAGATGACGGCCAACTTCCTGTATTATCTTACACCTTGTGGTTCATTTTACTTTATCCATGTTATCTCTCTTCTGCAGCTTACCTGGAACATAAACACAGCACACAATGAACCTCTGTCTCCATGTTTCATTCAACAGCAGGCCAAGTTGATCTCAGCTCCCCTGCCCTGCTCAGTCTAGGGAAACTCCCCCTTGTGGTGAGA
>NC_050514.1:2362224-2371386 GCF_002922805.2 Oryzias melastigma
AAAACATGCTTCATAGGTTGATTGGTGACTCTAAATTGCCCCTAGGTGTGAATGTGGGAGTGAATGAGGCCCTGCGACAGACTGGCGATCTGTCCAGGGTGTACCCCGCCTTCGCCCATCAGTAGCCGGGTTAGGCTCCGGCACCCCCGCGACCCCGAAAGGGAAGAAGAGGTCAAGAAGATGGATGGCATATAAAAAATAAACATAACATTATGGAACAGAGGGGTTGCATAATTAATTTGTCAATATTTATTCCTTTACCTTAGACTTTTGTAGCTTCTATGTAGCGGCTAGGTGTCGGGGTGCCACGCAAGAAACCTGGGTTCAATCCCCAGGGCGTGCATTCAGTTTAATCCAGATTGGGAAGAGCCCTTGACGCTGCTGTCTAACTGGATTCCCCTGTGCCTTACAAATATGAGGTTGTGTCTGGAAGGACATCCGACATAAAAACTCTGCCAAATCAGCTGTCACAGCTGCAAGCTTTTTCCAAAGAAATACTCTTGTCTGATCCTTTCACCATGATTTGAATAAAGAAATTCTCAGAAATACAATGCTGAGCTTAATTTTCTTGATATATGTTTTCCATTATAAGAAAAATGCCACAGGAACATGTTAAAAACACAAAAAACACAAATGTCATCAGAGTGGGTCCTTAAGGTTTGAGTGAGGGGTGACTCTCCTTTAAGTCCAAACATGAAAGATCTGGAACAGATGCAAATTTAGTAATACTTTCCGAGGTAGATACTAACATTTCAGCATATTATCATTCCTGAATGACGATGCTTGTTGTCTGCAGACAACCTGGAAAAGGACGGCTGCACAGAGGTGTGGTGGTTAGCACTTTCACCTTGCTGATAAAGACCCCGGTTCAAACACAAACTTTTTTTCCCAACTTGTCCTTTCCAGCAGCTGGATAAACAGAGGGCGTCTCGTGCTATTAAAAAAGGGGGTTATGAGTCTTAGGACATACAAGGTATATTTGAGCCTAAAATGTATTTAAATTATTTATATTTGAATTTATTTTATGGACTGGACGACAAGTTGAGAAAGAGAGAGAAAGTGGGATAGTGGGGTTGATGGTACAAAAGGGAAAAAGGGGGTCAAGAAAATAGTGCCTGATCAAGGGGTAACAAGTTGCTCAACATTTATCACTATTGTCAGATGTACACGTTTAGCAAGAGACCTAAACTTATCCACACCTTGTTCACATACTCTGATGGGAGAACCACCTTTATCTGGTTAACTTTGCCTTAAAGTCCAGAACAAGTCAAATCTTAGAGCACAAATCAAAATGGTAGTTTGTTGTCCATCTTGTTTTTCAAGACTAGAACTTGTGTCCTGAGGTGTTGAGACAGATAGTGAAAAATACTCCTAATCAATCTTTTATGCCGTAAATTCTTAACAATGAGTAATTTTTCCTTCCACTAAAAGAGATGGTGCTCCTTACAAGACAAACTATTAAATTCAAGTTTCTCAGATCTAATAAATGTCAGATTCCAAATTGGATTTGAAACCTTTATTCGCTACGGCATCTTTTTTAATTTCCTTTTGGCTTGCACTTCCTAACATGCAAGCAGTGAATGAGGCAGTGGTGAACATGATCATCAGACTGTCAGCCACTCACCACTGTTGAAAATAGGGGCTTTATGGAGCTCCTGAAGATTATTGCACCATGATTTGTTCCACCAAGCAGGAAATATATAGTATAATATAATAGTTATACTGATGTTTTTAGACAATGAAAGATATAGTGACCAAGAAATATCACTAGGTAAAGGAGAAAACAAAAAAAAGGGATCTCCAGAACGTTGTTGCTGTTAGCTTAACAGCTTATATGTGAGCATCCAGTATTTTAAGGAGGCATATTTTGCTGGTATTGGCAAACAAAGAACACCACAAATGCCATTCACTCACGCAGTCGAAAGTTCATCTGGTTTCAGCATGTGTTCATTAAAAGCTCAGTTTGTATGACTTGATTCAACTTAAAACTTGTGTAGCACTGCGTAGACACTAGGGTTTTGAACACATAAGCCAGAAAGGCGGGTTTACGGGTGTTTACTTTATTTTGTTTATAAGTGGCCACTTGAACGTGAGTTGCTGAAGCTGGAGTGAATATATCTTTAGAGTCAACATGGAGGAGCTGGAGGAAGTGGCTGGGCAGAGGGAAGTCTGGGCATCTTTGCTTAGACAATTGCCCTCCCAATGCAGTTCTAGATGAGCAGCAGAAGAAGAAGATGGATGGATGCTGACACAAGATAACAATGCACTCAGGAATGTCACTCCTCTGACTCCTGAAGAATTTAAACCAAGCCACAATAGAACTCAGAGCAGAGTCTGAGGGTCAAAGGTTATTCTGTTGATGCGAAAGATCCACATTGAATTTCAAGTCAAACCTCAACAGTTGAAAAAAATAACAGGTCAACAGCTGGCAGAAAACTTAACAAAGTGGTTTATCCTTGGTCACAACAACAATGATCCAAGAATCTGCATTTATCCAGGCTTTGGACTGGTTTCACTAACTTCCAGCACCTGATGATCCTGTGTGATCTCCAATCCCCTAACCAACCGGATTAATAACCAAGATAAGAAGAAATGCATTTCTGGGGCAGAATTTTTTTCTTGACTTTACTGGAGAAAGTATTAATTGATAGACAGCTAGCCACTTCATCAGTAATTCATTCACTAGCATATCTTCTGCTGTCTACTGGAAGTAGATCAATGATCAATTTCTAGAAAAAGGTTCTGATCACTGTAGTGGGATGTAGAATGGGGCTTGATAAGGTCTTGAGAACACTTGATATGTTACAGAAGGTGTGTGAGGACGCATCAATCAGGTTTATTAGAAGGTTGAATTACAAGCTTATTTTAAAGCAAAGAAAAAAAACTAAACAAGTCAGGCTAAAAGCAAACAAGTCAACGACCTCTCACTTTATTGCAGTTGAGGGTTTGAATAAAACTAACAGTCACAGTTAAGCTGCTGTGGGCTACAAAACCAGTATAGGTGAAAGTTTGCCTCTGAGGCGATTTTTTTTTTTTTTCAATTTAAAAGCGGAACATAAAAGGTACAGGAAAAAATAACCCAAAGGCTGAAAAGCAGGGAATAAGCAGAATTTCAGATCAGTGTGCACAGCAATGCAAACCAAGGCTGCCTTAGCAACACATGCTGCAGTTTACCTTGATGGATATAATAAAAATGCAAACACCAAATCATCTTCATAAGTAGATGAAATTATCTAGGCCAAGATGACACACAAACACAGCGCACACATGCACACTTAAAAAAACCAAAACAAAAGCACAATGTTCTGTTCATAAACCTCCCTGCATGAACTGCAGCATACTGCTGAAATTATACCCCTGATGATTGCAAATTACAGTAATCAGTGTTTTTAATAATTAATAAGACCCTGTTTCTCAGAAGTTCCAGTACAGTTCACGAATACTGTCAAAACTTGGATGATAAAAGCAAGCGGACATATGTGACTCATAGCAGGTATTTCTGGGTCTTTCAACAGGCGCTCTAATAATAGTGTTTATGTGCTTTGGCTTTTGAGGCAAAGTAAAATGGCTACACTATCAAAAAGAATGGAAGGAGTCTGATCTTTTTCTATCTAAAACTCATAATTTTTTATTTCATGAAGGAATGCAAGTTAATCCAATGTAAAAAATGAGACAAAAGATTGTTTGGATCGATTCATTAACATATACACTTTGCTCCTTGAATGTCAGTACACTCCTAGGTAAAACTGACATGCAACCATTGCCATAGGATACCACAAAAACTGCATGCACCTCAAATATTTATGGATGCAATGCAATAAACAAATATTCTGTTGTGTAAAGTGAAATTACATGACATTAGAAATATAGCATTACAATGGGTGTAGAGCACACATGTCAAAGTCGAGGCCCAGGGGCCGGATCCGGCCCGCTGGGTGATTATATTGGGCCCGCCAGATCATTTTATATTTTTGTTATTTATGTCCCAAAGCTATCTTGCGTTGGTATCAAATTGCAACACCTTCTCATTCCCAAGTGGCCACATGTTGACGCAGGGTTAAGGACCCTTTTCAACAAAAAAATTATGTTTTAGGTGTCCCCAACTCATCCTTTTTTGATCTGCTGGCTGGTCCAATTAAGTCAAGGTTCTCTAACCGGGACATGGACCACACCGGTATCCTAATCATAACCCGGTACTGGAGCCGGGTCAGTACCGGTTCAAGATGCGGTATCTGTTCCAGATGCGGTACTGGTTCCAGACGCAGTACCAGACAAGGATAGGGTTAGGGCACCGGCCCTCACCGCGTCTCGAAGTTTGGTCCACATTAAAAAATTATGTTTTAAAACTTTAAAATTTGAGTTTTTGTGTGTTCAATAAATGTTTTACCTGTTGTTACGTCCTGCTGCTGCTGCCTGGCCTCCTTTCCATCCAGTTCCCTTTGGCTCACCTGGCAGCTGTGGCCAATGTGCCTTGATTGGCAGCTGCTATCTATTTAAGACAGAGGAGGCCACACCAAGCCAGGCAGATAGCAGAGCAGCAGGCTGGGGTTTCAGTGCTTTGGCTTTGGCTTTGGCTTTGGCTTTGGCTTTGGCTTTGGCTTTGGCTTTGGCTTTGGCTTTGGCTTTGGCTTTGGCTTTGGCTTTTTTATGACCTCAGCAATCTTAGATTGCTGGGTTTTGTTGTGCTAGTTTGGGGTTGGACTTTGGTAGTTCTGATTTGCGGGCTTTGTTTAATTTTTGTTCTTTAGGTAGCCTTTAGCAGGGAGCTGCTGGCTCCGACGGTCGTCATGGCTGGGTCAGCAGTCTCCCTGACTTATTTTATGTTTGGCCAAGGTTCCAACACTATGTTGGTTTGTATTTTCTTTAACCAGCACATTAATTAGTTCATCTTCATTCCAGGAAATTGGTTTTCTTTATTTTATTAAACTTTTACTTTTGGTGTCCAGTTTTCGTTACTGTCCCCCTCCCTCACCCCTAGACTCGAGCCGGGCTTACCCCCAGGGGATGTAACACCAGTTCAGCCTGCAACCTAAGGTGTATTTTGAGCTTTAGCCTCCTACGCGATTGAGTTTGACACCCCTGGTGTAGAGCTACTTGGAAAAACATGAAACAGTTTGCAAGGGTGAGGAAACAGTTCCAAATGTTACATGAGGTATCCCCCATGGGTCGTTGTTAAGACCCAACTATTTGTTTGTTTTTCACATCAGTGTCAAGTAGCCAAAGTATTAAAATCTGTTTTGTTTGCTAATCACAGAAGTCTATTTTTTTAGAGCACCAACTACTTAAGTCAAACAAATACATTATGGTTTGCTTGAAATAATTCATTAAACATGGACAAAACAAAAATGATATACTTTTGCAAACACAGTAAGTGATGGACAGAGCAGCATTTTCTTTAAAGACATAAACCTTTAAAAGTTTAAGTATTCTTACTTTATTTCAAACATATTATAAAAACAACATATATAATCCCAGAGAGTAAAATGATCAATAAACATAAGATTTATGCTATTACATAACCTCATAGCCCAGGGGTATTCAAATCCAGGCCTCGAGGGCCGGTGTCCTACATGTTTTCCAACCAACCTTCCATTGAAGCTCCTTATTGGCTAAACATACCTGATCCTGGAAATTAGCAGCAGATAAGGCAGGATTTCTGGAAAACCTACAGCAGAGAGGCCCAAATCCAGGCCTCGAGGGCCAGCTTCCTGTAGGTTTTCCAGAAATCCTGCCTTATCTGCTGCTAATTTCCAGGATCAGGTATGTTTAGCCAATAAGGAGCTTCAATGGAAGGTTGGTTGGAAAACATGTAGGACACCGGCCCTCGAGGCCTGGATTTGAATACCCCTGTCATAGCCCTTAGGTGACAATGAAACATGTCATGACAGTTCAGATGTCATCTGGCCAAACAAGGTCTGCATGAGGTGGTAGGGCAAAAGAGCACCCTATAGTGGGATATGTTGGAAAAAAATGGTAATGGCCTATACGTGAGAACAACACTATGTTGGAATGCTGCCACTCCAATAATCCAACTTGCGTTATATTCAAAGAATGTGGACTTTTGAACTTGCAAACAAAGCAACTGCAGTAGTAGCACAATCTCACAATGTCCACAAAGAGTGTTGGCTGTATCAAACTTGGGAACATTGCTCCAATAAGTACCATTTCACTAAGCATCAATTGACATGAAAAATAATATAATGGGTAGATTGAATACCAGACACTCTGACACCCAGTACAATACCACCTGAAGGTCTCCTGGAAATCATGTATAAAAAATTGACCACAGCAATCACTAAGACCAATGAATTGGTATTCACCTCAGCAGCAGGACTCATGGAGGTGCTTGGAAATACCAGCAACCAGAGGAGAAAACAATACCCAGCCAGGAAGCAACAGTTGAAGGCTAAAATCAAGGCAGCTTGGAAGGAAGTGAGTCAACTGACAGGGGCCTAGAGAGGTGCAATGAAAAAGCCAGTGACCTAAGACCGAGTCTGAGTTCCTCCCCTTACTCCTACGACTTCTCTCTACCCCTACATTTAGCCCTCCAAGTAGATGATTATGGAAAAATAGTGTCTTCAAATTCAGACGACACTACCCCTCAATAGCTTCATCATTAATCACTGGTCATTTACCTTAGCGCACAGCTGCCAGCACTTGGAAAATATACAACATTGGTTTTATAACTTTAAAAAGTCATGATAAAAATAGGATCACCCTTACACGTCACATAGTTTTGCACATCTCTACCCCTACAAATGCCCCTACAATTGGAGTGGTAGGGAGAAGCTGTAAGACTAGGGGAATAATTTATATTCAGCCTAAGAGATGGAGCCAGAAACCCATACCTAGAGTGCTGTAAATGATTAAACAAAGATTCCTGTCCTTGACCAGCTGCCTCAAGACATTCACAAGAGACAATAATGCCAGATGGATAAACAGGTTTATTGTAACTCAACCTGCAAAAATGTACACTCAGTGGCAGGGTCATAACAGCAGAACAGACCCAATGAGGCTGGAAACTGAACAGTACTAGATAAGTAGATTGGAGAAAGAGGCAGCACTAAACAGCAATGCTCCATGACTGGTTTCTCTGAGAAGAAGACATAGAACCTACCTGAAAAGAATCCAGCAACTATCACAGTGGAAGACATTCAAGCAAGAACCCCAAGTATGAAGAACTGGACAGTACTGGGCATGACATGATACACACATACTGGCTTAAGCAACTCAGTGCACTCCATGACCACAAGGCAGCTCAGATAAACTCGAAGGCCCAAATCACTTTACAGTCAGAGTCCCACTCACACATTCACACACTAACGGTGGGTCCACTGCTGAACACTGGCGCCAGCTTTCCACCAGAGGCAATTTGGGGTTCAGTGTCTTGCCTGAGGACACTTCGACACATGGCTGGGCAGGGTGGGAATCAAACCTGCAATCTTCCAATCAGAGGTCAACCGCTGCCCCTGCACACATGTAACACTGAATGCTTGGAGTTTTACATCAGTAGGACTCTAAGATCCTTCATAGGAAAATCAAAGAGGTTGTGGAATACTACCCTAGAAACCAATTAACTCACTTACACATGTGTCCATTAAATGTGGTATAACCAAAGGAGATGCTCTGTCCCCACCGCTGTTCTGCATAGGTCTGAATCCCCTCAGCCAAATTATTAACAAGATAGGTTATGGATACAGACTCAGGAATGGGGTCACTATCAGTCACCTCTTCTACATAGACATTAGGATGTCATTCGGGGTTAAGAAATGCAGTCAGATGGTGACAAGAGAGGGAAGGTAGTCCACACAGAAGGGGTCTCACTCCCAGAAGGAACTATAGCAGACAATGAGGACAGTTACAAGTACCATGGAATTCCACAGATAAATGTCAACCTGGAACAGGCAACAAGCAAAGCTACAACAGCCAATACCTCCAACGAGTAAGGCTAGTCCTGAGAAACCAGCTCAATGGCAAGAACAAGACCAGGGCAATAAACAGTTACGAACTGCCAATCATCAGATACCCTCCAAGAATAATAAGATGGCCAAGGAAGAGATACAGACCACGGATGTTAAGACTTAAAAGCTCCTCACCATACAGCACAGGAACAACCCCCGAGCACCAGAGAAAAAGAGACTCAGATTTTGATATTTAGGAACATGTGTGCAGAATATGGACTGGAAGCCCCAAAGTCAAAATGGGAAACACCTCCAAAAGAGGTAGAGAATGAGCGGACAAAGATCCTCTGGGACTTCCAGACAAAAGCTAAAGAATAAACTACCTACTCCACCTAATCCTGCTTTTACTGACACTGGATTCTGAAACAGACCAAAGTAGGTTTGTTTAGTGTGCAACAAAATTAGGTCAGCTTTCAGACATTCCACATAGGGCAGATTTTCTTTGGAAACAAATTCTTGAGTAAATTATATCTGACAGTTTTCATGTACCCTAAAGTCTGACTGGTATGGTATCATATGAAATAAATGTCATTACGAACTTTTTGTTAATTGAGGCAAGCAACAATCAAGTCTCGTGCACATTGTTGTGCACCACTAGAAGACTGGAAGAGTGAAAAGAAATTAGAATTAAGCAGGCTGGTGTATTAAATCTTGCACTTTTCACGTGATCTCCTAGTGCATGTTTGGGCTTTCTCTGGGCACTCCAGCTTCCTCCCACAGTCCAAAAACATGGTTCATAAGATAATTAATGACCCTAACTTCCCTTGTGTGCCCCGCCAGTAGACTGGTGATCTGTCCAGGGTCTTACTCCAAATGACACCAGCAACAGACATCTACAACAAACATGTTGCAGATTCCATATCAGGAATATTTTTTTCTCAGACTTATGAGATTTAGAATAAGATGATCAATAACTTTAATGATATACAGTTAATGTTACACTTTCATAATGGTGTTGTTTGATGTTTGCTTTGAAAAACAAAGAAAAATGTCCTGTTCCAGCCATTAAACTTCTAGGCTTTTGACATTCTTTATGGATTACTTAATATGGATTTAGGTCACATTGTGCAATATGCTGTGTTATTTTTTATATAATAGTCAAAGTCTTTTGTGTTTGTGGGTCTCAGTCCCCCTGGTAATCAGCCAGATTCCTGCCACCTGCTTCCCACAGCATTTAAGCCTTCTCCTCCCCTTCCTCCTC
>NC_050514.1:2371415-2374951 GCF_002922805.2 Oryzias melastigma
GACCAAAATAAAATATCATCTTTCCCTGTTCGCTCTGGTCCTGAGTCAGTTGCTTTCTGGGGCTCCCTCTAGCGGTATTCCTGACAGTGTTCTTAATTATTGCATCTATGTAGTCATTGCAAAATGTCTTCTAATAAACCTTATGGGGATCCACTCTGATCATCTGTTGATCAATCGTAAAACCTCAGCATATTTACTGTCACAAATAGTATCTTTTTCAAACAGCATTTTTTGTTTGCTACTGATTCACAATTATTTGATTCAAAAAATACTAAAAAAAATAATATTTTAGGTTGAATTTTTGTTATAATCAGAAAAATATCACAAGAGCACCTCAAAAACACCATTTTGTCAAAGTGTTTTTTTGTGTGTGTGTTTGGTATATTCTATCATGCCTTCCAAAAATGTAACATGTAGCTGGTTAAAAAATACTGTGTGAACTAAAAAGTTGTCATACTACAGTTTAGCAGAAAAGAGAACCATATTTTTTTAAACAAGACTCCTTTCTAAGGTAAGTAATGACACAAAAAGCTTGGTGGATTATCTTCTTCATTTGTATTGGAGGATTTGTGGCCCAGCTGTCAAGTTAGTGAACATAAAGAGACAACATTAGCTGTCTTCTCAGGCTTGAGATACAAAAGAAAAGTGCTGCAATAATCAAAGCAGACACTTCACACAAACAGGAGTTTATTATTTCCTGCATTTGTCAAGGCTGTTGCTGAGCAAGCAGGCTGGCAGTAACACTTCTCAAAAGCCTTGGAGTTAACTCCCATATTCTTACAGGTTTTTTGTTTGTTTTCCCAGGTTTAGAGGATGCTGTCTCTACGTAATTGACAGAAATTTGAACTTCAACTCAGTCAACATGGTGAAAAAGAGTAGTTGAATTTTTATCCTGTTCACAGGTGATCTGAGCTGTTGTTTTCATGGACTTAGAATAATGTCACACTTAGGCCCAATCCGAATACTCGCCTTCTCCCTTAGCCCTTCCCCTTCGTTTATCCCTCCGTGCTTGCTCCAAACGGAGGGTGATGAAAAAAATAGTGTCTAATATTTCGGACGTGACTTCCGTTCAATGACGTCATCAACGTCACCGGTCCGCTAGCATTATCGCGGCGCTTCCAGCAGTTGAATATCCATAACAACAGCGGTTTTCTAACTTGAAAAAGGTCGTGCTACAACATAAAGTCATAACTTACATTTAAATGTAAACATCTGTGGTTCAGAGCGCACCAAAGGGAAGAAAAGAGCTTCTTCGTGCGATGCAGTTTACTCTCACGATAGCAGACTTTGGACCCCTCTGTTCGGAGTAAGAAACTTATAAAATAATAATTCTGGACATGACTTCGACTTCAACTGCCACTTAAAATCAAGGGGGAGGGCTAAGGGGGAGGGAGAAGGGGAGTATTCGGATTGGGCCAAACAGAACTTTCATGTCTGATCAGTTGTGTTTGGGTTAACAACAACCTCCACTGCTGTGTTGACCTACATGGTAGAAATCCTTGAATCTGGTGATCTACACCAGAGTAAGAGTCCCCATTAATCTCAGGAAGGAGAAATTTAGTCATTGCAGCTTTAAAAAAGCTATTTTGTGGCATTTGCACAAAAAAATTATTTCTTCTGGTGACTCGACCATGCAGCCCATTTTTCTTCACGTTCTTCCTTTTTACATCTTCAAACATCCACACCACAGTTTTTTTAGAGTCCTGGATCACAGCTGAAGTCATTTGTGAATCTTTCTTTGCATGATGACTCTGGCAGAAATGTTTCCAATCATTGTTGGGTTTCAACCCAACTCCTCACTTTCCACTTCTTGGTCAGAGTTTGATCACTGCTGACTTTCTCAGTTCCTTGGTGTAACGCGTGTTTAGGACAAGGCGCTCTGACTACAGAAGAGATGTTCGTTTTGAAAAGCCCAGAGTGTGTAAATGAAAACACAGCAACCCAGTAAAAGAACCAATTGATTGTTTTGACCAAACAAACACAATACTAAACATAAAGGGTTCTGTCCTGGAGTTTGGGTGTCCAGATCCTTTCAATCCCTGATGAAGTTTTTTGTCCAAGTTCTGTTCATTTGTCCTTCCTGAAGGTTCCTTTCAAGTTCAGCTGTCCTCCCTGAAGGTTCTTACACTGGTAGCTCGCCATCAGAAGAAACAGATTTTTGCTATCCAGAAAAAAACAAACAAAAAAAAAACTGATTTAAGAGCAGGTCGGAAATGTATTTATTTCCTGGTGTGAATGAGTGTTTTTGTTTTTCTTGGTACGGCAGAGATGCGCAGTTTCCATAACCAGCAGCCAGAGCACGTCCAACCACAGCAAAGCAGCAGTGCTAGCAGCAGGAAGGGGAAGCAGGAAGTGGTCTGGTGTTTTTAACAGGATGTGGCCGTCCAAAATAAAGGCACAGCCAGGTGGTGCATATATTACTGATTGGTGTATATAGGGTTACATTGGATATCTTCTTATATCCCTGTCCTGTTTTGTACAGTTCAGTTACCTTTTTCCGTTGATCTTTTAACACCTATTTAGCTTTCCCAATGACTCAGGATCCAGAAATGTCATCCAGATATGTTTTTTCGAGATTGTTCGTTTTTAACTTGCGAGTACTTCTGTTTACCTGAAAACAAAAAGATTAAAATCGCACTAGATTTAGACCAACAATTCTGGTTTCTGACGGTGTTTTTACTTTTACTCTGAGGAAAACGATTAAAAAAATATGAGCTTTTGTTTGAGCCAAATGCAGGTCCATATATTTCCAATGACAAAGAAGAACGCAGACCTGCGTCTCACTCTGTTTGCTCGTTGCCATGACAACTCCGGAACATTCCTTTCAAATTATGCAATTTTATGATCAAAGACCCTGACACCTTTGTGATGTCATCGTAATACCAACAACCGTGACATCACTGTCATGTCAAGGCCTGATATTCAAGGGAGGTGATGACGTACGACATCACTGTGATGTCATGGTCTTTGATCAGAAACTTATAAATAGCGGCTGCACGGCTGAAATTCATTTGTCAGCGACTCCCAGCGGTGTAGAGCCACTCAGAGCCCTTGTTCAGGATCACATCTGCGAATATTGACGCCCTTTTAACGAAGAGCACGCAATAGTTCACATTTCATCTCTGAAGCAATGGCTTATTACGGCGGACGCAAACAGAACTTTCGGCAGAACCACGGTGTCGGAGCCCCCAAACGTGCTCCCAGACATTATACTCAGGGACACAACAATCCCAATCCATCCGGGTATAATCCACAAGTGCAGCCACAGGAGGATTACCCTCAAGAAAACCCAACTGAGAGGCAGAACCTCGCCCATCCAGACTCGATCATCTCCGAGCTCAGAGATCAGATCAGACGGGCGCAGGAAGAGAAAACCTGGCTGATCCAACTGAGAGCAGCGGACACCGAAAAGATGCAGACGGCAGAAGCAGCCCGCAGATTGGAACGCCAGAAACTGCAGGAAAAGATCAACAACCTGCAGAAACACAACCAACAACTCCGTGGTCAAAACCAAGATCTGATCAAAAAACATCAAA
>NC_050514.1:2380711-2407067 GCF_002922805.2 Oryzias melastigma
TGAAGATGGCAGCCTCTTCCTGAGGTCAAAGGTCATCAAAACTTTGGTTGTAGTTTTAGACGGCATAATGTATGAAAAAAGATTTTTTTCCCCATGTTTTGCAAAGATGTGAAAATTGCATAATTTCAAACTTTGCCACAAAACGGCAGCCAAGCTTTAGGTACTGTGGCCATCTCATAATTTCAAAACTTCCTTTGGATTACCTTAAAGTCATTACTTAGATTTAAATGTAAACTTCTGTAGTTTAGAGCGCACCAAAGGGAAGAAAAGCGCTTCTTCGCGCAACGCGGTTTACTCTTGCGATGGCAGACTTTGGACCCCTCTGTTTGGAGTGTGAAACTTAAAAAATAATAATTCCGGACACGACTTTGACTTCAACTGCCACTTCAAATCAAGGGGGAGGGCTAAGGGAGAGGGAGAAGGGGAGTATTCGGATTGGGCCTTAAACTGAGTCAAAGGCTGAATGGGTAAAGAGGGCAGATCAGGTAGTCAAATTCTCTGCCTGCCTCTTGCAAAAACTGAGAGGGAGAAAAAGAAAAAGCTCATGGTCATGAGTGTAGTAAGAATATCGTAACGTATTTGTTAGGCTAGTGAAATTTGTATGCTAGGGGTGTCAAAATACAGACCTCGAGGGGCCGGCCTCCTGCTGGTTTTCCAGAAACACTGCTTTATCTGCTGCTACTTACCT
The DNA here is from genome assembly GCF_002922805.2 of Oryzias melastigma. Lineage (NCBI taxonomy): Eukaryota > Metazoa > Chordata > Actinopteri > Beloniformes > Adrianichthyidae > Oryzias > Oryzias melastigma. The sequence continues at coordinate 2,381,400 of NC_050514.1, forward strand.
GGATCAGATGTGTTTAGCTAATATCAATGGCCAGTTGGTTGGAAAACATGCAAGACACCAGCCTTTGAGACCTAGAATTGAACCTCTCTGCTGTATGTATTAATGCTATGGTCACCAATAAACTGTCACCATGCAATGGGGAGACATCTGCAGCGTCTTGAAGATTTCATGTCGCCACTCAATTTTTTTGAAAACCATTGACATGGTCATGAATATAAACGGCAGCTATCACCTGTCACCCCGTCATGTCATGGACCACTTTTTATTACCTCTGGGCTACTGGGTGGCCCGTGGCACTTGATATGGAAGGCAATCCTCCAGTCAGAGCTGCTGCTGGCTGACAATCCGCCCTGTCGCCGCCTCATTTTGTAATGGTGTCATCCCTGTCGGAGAAAGGTAGCTTCCCCTCTCCCAGTAGGTGGAGTGCTCCTGCCTCAGGTGGAGGAGTTTAAATATCTTGGGGTCTTGTTCACGACTGAGGGAAGATCGGAGCTTGAGATCAAAATGCGGATTGGAGTGCCGTCCACTGTTATACGGTTGCTGCACCGGTCCATTGTGGTTAAGAGGAAGCTGAGCCAGAAAGCAAAGCTCTCAATTTACCGGTCGATCTTCGTTCCAGTACTCACCTATGGTCATGAGCTCTGGGTCATGACAAAAAGAACAAGATCCCGACTACAAGCAGCTGAAATCAGTGTTCTGGCTGGACGTTCACCTGTACAGAGCTTGGTGTAGAGCCGCTTCTCCTCCACATTGAGAGGAGCTGATTGAGGTGGCTCCGGCATCTGGTCCAGATAACTTCAGGACGCCTCCCCGGGGAGTTGTTCCAGGCATGTCCCACTTGGCAGAGGTCCAGAGGAAACCCAGAACACGCTGGAGAGACTATACGCCTCTCTACTGGCTTGGGAGCGGCTCGGGGTCCCTCCAGAGGAGCTGGAGGAAGTGGCCTGGGAGAGGGAAGTCTGGGCATCTTTGCTTAGACTGCTGCCAACGCGACCCGGTCCCAGAAGAAGAAGGATTGCCGGATGAGTCTTCACTGCCTGTCACTAGACTGCCTCTGTGCAACCTCAAAATGTCCCCAGGTGGCCAGTGGAACAATAATTTGGTTGCCATAAAAAATGTAACTTTAAAAAAAAAAAATTTCCACAGCCACTTTGGTGAAAAACTGACTTTTAGGTCAACGCTCTGTAGCATTTTGGGATGCGTGATGATGGTCTTACAGTATGATGCTGTGATACGATGCCCTTATGCTACACTAGTCGTTAATAATTCACAAGTGCCCTTATGGCTACATAGTGTCTATCGAGGGGAAAAATTGACAAACCTGTACGAACCATACAAGAAACTAGGGCTGCCACGATTATTCGATTAGTCGCGACTACGTCGACTATTAAAATAGTCGACAACTATTTTGGTCGTCCAAGCATTGTTTTTTGTTTGTTTTGTTTGTTTTTTCCTTCTTTTGATCTCAAAACTACGGTGCGCGCGTTCTAATGCCGGGTCTGCCGTTCTCTTCACACATGCGCAGTGGTGCTAGGCCGGTTAGGGATGTTACAGGGTAGGCTGAAGTATCAACAACAATACAACAACACGCTAACGGAACTCGAAAATGTGGGGAAACATAAGAAAAATAAAAGAGGAAAATTGTCCAATGTAATTTCTTTAAGACAGAACTTGTGCTCCATGAGATCGCTATGGCGGTGCATGAAGATGAAGCATGTTGAGACTGAGTTTGATCACGTTGAACAGAGAGTTTCGTCTAGCTAAGCTAACATCGGCGCAAACACAGCTAGCTCTGCTGTGGCAGTTTTCCGGGTGTAAATGGATCCTGTTCGGCTGTCATTAATGCGCTGTTTGGAGATAATCCATTAGATCTGCAGCAGATCCGTGTCTACAATACCTCTCTGTCTGCATAATGAACGTTTCGCTCTTCGTTATGAGTTTAGACTGGAAATGAACCGCTCGTCCAAGGCTTCATTCTTATTCCGCGCAGTGATCACGTCATTCGGTTCAAAGAGCGGATTATGAAACGTTCACCTGGCAGAGAGAGAGGCTGTGTGTCTGTACGGATCTGCCGCGGAGTTGTGGAGCGATGTGCAAGTCCCAGAAGTGAAGTATCTTTCCTAAAAGTCCAGAGCTAAGTTTACAAGTGTAGCATAAAATTAGCGGAATAAGCATACAATTAAATGTAACTTAAAGTCGCAAAAACGACAACAAACAGCATTGTAACTACAACATTAAAGAAGTAACAGATTTAAGGGCGGTCCACCAAACTGAAAAATATGATTTAACTTCGTTGCACAATTCCAGTACACACAAATGTTTTGAGGGAGGGGATCACAAAACGGTATATAACTGAAAATACTAGTGAGATGTTCAATCAGATTTTCTCTATGACACCCATCTCAGGGGATTCAGTCAATGAACTTGTTAATAACTTTAATTCCAACATGTCAAATATCATGGAGAGTATTGCTCCCAGTAAGCTGAAGGTGATCTCTGGTAGGAAAAAATCTCCATGGAGAAATTCCATTCTGGTAAAGAACGGAAAAAGAGAATGTCGGAAATCTGAACGCAGATGGAGAAAATCTAAACTACAAGTAGATTATGACATCTATAAAGAGAAACTTCACTTATATAATTTACAACTGAGCAATGCAAGGAAGTCCTATTTTTCTGACATTATTACCAAAAACTCCCATAATGCTCGGGCCTTATTTAATATAGTCGACAGGTTGACAAAACCCCCTGTGTCAGTGGCACCAGAACTTTACTCCACCAAAGCCTGTAATGACTTTGCCAAATTCTTCAGGGACAAAATCAAAAACATTAGACAAACAATTGTTTCACCAACTACAAGTTCAGGATATGAACCCTATCCACTAGAAACCAGTATAAACCCAATGGCTCAGTTTCAACCCATAAACAGTAAAGAACTGCAGGACATTCTATGTCAACTGAACTCCTCCTCCTGCTGTCTGGATATTCTACCCACAAGCTTTTTCAAAAAAGTTTCAAAGATCCTGGAACCAGCCCTGCTCCAGATTGTCAACTTGTCATTAACATCTGGTGTTTTCCAAGAACCACTGAAAACAGCTGTAATCAAACCTCTCCTAAAAAAGGACAGTCTAGACAAAACTCAAATGAACAACTACAGACCGATATCAAACCTGCCATTTTTAAGTAAGATCATTGAAAAAGCTGTTTTCCATCAGTTAAATGAATTCCTAATAAAAAACAACTGCTATGATGTCTTCCAGTCCGGCTTCAGACAGAACCACAGCACTGAAACGGCTCTGACCAAAGTGACTAATGACATACGTTTGAATACAGACAGTGGAAATATGTCAGTGCTAGTTTTACTGGATCTCAGTGCTGCGTTTGATACAGTCGACCACGCAATACTACTCAGACGACTGGAAAACTGGGTGGGTCTCACTGGGCCAGTACTAAACTGGTTCAAAACGTACTTAGAAAACAGGAAATATTTTGTGTCAATTGGTAACTTCACTTCTGAGCCAATAGAAATTACATGTGGAGTGCCCCAAGGCTCCATCCTGGGACCACTTCTATTTAACATCTACATGCTCCCACTGGCCCAGGTTATAAAGAACAACAACATTAGTTACCATAGCTATGCAGATGACACACAGATATATATTAGACTGACACCAGGAGACCGAGGCCCTGTACAGGCTCTTGGTAAATGCATTGAGGACATTAATGACTGGATGTGTCACAACTTACTTCAATTAAACAAAAACAAAACTGAGGTTATTGTCTTTGGGGCTAAAGAAAAAAGGTTAGACGTCACTACAGAGCTTCAATCTATTCAACTAAAAACTACCAACCAGGCCAGAAACTTGGGTGTAGTGATAGACACAGACCTAAATTTTGATAAACACATTAAGGCAGTCACTAAATCAGCCTATTATCATCTCAAAAATATCTCAAGGATTAAAGATCTGATGTCTAAGCAGGACCTGGAGAAACTAGTGCATGCTTTCATCTTTAGTCGACTTGATTACTGTAACAGTGTTTTTACAGGACTACCAAAAAAATCCATCAGGAAACTGCAGCTTATTCAGAACTCTGCTGCTCGGGTTCTCACAAGGACCAAGAAAGTAGACCACATCAGTCCAGTTCTGAGGTCTTTACACTGGTTACCTGTCTGTCAGAGGATAGACTTTAAAGTTCTGTTACTGGTTTATAAAGCTTTGAATGGTTTAGCACCAAAATACATGACTGACCTCCTGACCCAGTATGTACCAGCCAGACCTCTCCGGTCATCAGGATCCGGTCTTTTATCAGTTCCTAGAGTCAGAACTAAACATGGAGAAGCTGCATTCAGCTTCTATGCACCACAGATCTGGAACAGACTTCCAGAAAACCTTAGATCTGCTGAAACACTCAGTGTATTTAAATCCAGGTTAAAGACTCACCTGTTCTCAGTTGCATTTGATTAATATGTATTCAAAAGTTTACGTCCGCACTGTTTATCTATGCTTGTTTTAAATTAAAATCTTTTTACTTTCTTTTAATTTTATTTTAATGATTTGAATAATGATGAATGACATTTTTACTATTTCTTTTGATTGTTTCTTTTAATGTTTTATGTAAAGCACTTTGAATTGTCTCTGTACATGAAATGTCCTATACAAATAAACTTGCCTTGCCTTCGTTCTGCGCATGTGGAGTGGATGTAGGTAGTGAAAGAAGGAAAGAACTGATGTACATTCTAACATCCCCTGCTTTTCTCCCTTTTAGAAAATATACATTTCCCCACTTTTTTTCAAGGTGTAATGTCTTAAAGCTCTTTGTTTATATGAGCATCCTGAGGTTTTATATGTATAGAAATATCTTCAGTTCAAAGATGTTATTAGTGTTTTGCTTTAATAAATGGGCCTCAGTCAGCAAATATTTTGAGTGTGTTTATATATGCTAACAGCTTTTGAAATACTTTACACATGTTTTATTAAATATACATATTAAAACTTTAAAAAATACTAGCAGGCTTTTATTAAGTTTTCTGTAGTTGATTCAGATTACCTCATTTAATTTAAGACTCATCTTAATGCCAGAAGCAAATGAACCTGCATGATTCATTAAAGGCTTAATAAACTATTGTCTTTATTTTTAGTTAGCATATAGCTTAAACACTTCAAGTTTAAAGCCAATTATAGTTAAGATGAGTGTTTTACATCCAGTCGCCGCACGAACCGATTAGTCGACTAATCGAAAAAAATAATCGGAGATTAGTTGACTATTGAAATAATCGTTTGTGGCAGCCCTACAAGAAACACCCATTTATTACACAAACAACATTTTGAGCCAATTGAGTGGTAGAAAAGGATAAAACCCACCACAACATGCCTGTGTCTTACCTACTTCAACCTTACTTTAGCATTGTGTGTTTTATGAGTGCTTGCTACCACCTGTCGCCCACAGCATGCCAATAGAAATAAAAATATGCCTGAGGAGGCTATTCTTGCTCTTGGAACTCACCTTGCATTCGAGTCACCTGCATGTTCTCTACAGGTTTGCCAATTTTTTTGCCAATTTCTAGCTATGAGGACAGTTGTGACTTACCCCGGGCTTACACCGCTAGCGTCACAGCTCCGTTGCGTGCGCCGCAGCCTTTCCGTAACTTTAAAAGTGCGAGAGAAACTTCCACTGCAGGCATTCACGTCTTGCGTCTGCGGACGGACCTCTGCGTCGCTGCGAATCCGTTTTGTTGGGTTCAAATTTTGACGAACGACGCAGCTGATCTGCAGCACCTTTTCTGAAGTTGGGGCTATTCACGACTTAAACCGGAAACCACGCGAGCGAATTTAAAGTGCATCCGATATATTTTCAAAATAAAACAAACTTTCAGCTGAACTCGCCGGTTTCAGCGTGTGGTAAACATTACATAATTTTCGGGTTACTCAAAGTGTGTTGCAGCACAGCGTTGTCAGTCATAACCATGGACAACGAGAAGCTGAACATAGAGATCCAGTACTACTCTGTCTGGGCTGAGCTTTCACAGGCTGTGGCTGGAGCAGCAGCCAGTGTAAGCCATCGGTTGTAGCTAGTCCACTCCCGCGACGCAACGAACCCTTGACACTAGCGGTGTAAGCCCGGGGTGAGGTTATACAGTTGACATTCTTCATACAACTGACCAGTTACTTTTCCACTGGCCAGTATGGTGCACTATTGTTTCTTAACCAACACCTGTCCCTGATTTTTTTCCTTCAGTTATTTCTATTTGTTTGCCTCAGAGAGCTGCTACTAAGCATTTAAGCAGAAGAATATAGTTTTATAGAAATTTCCTCTTGATAAGCTGACTTTACATCCTTACAGAAAGTGCTGAAGTGATGCAGACCCTGAAGGCAAAAAAAAGATAGACCCTCACTTGCCCATTGATTCAAATATTTGAAAACATGGACAAACTTTATACATCGCTCCTGACATAAAATTGCATTCTGCTAGCTTCCACCTCTCATGGATCTTTAAAAAAAACAATTTCCTTCTCTATATATGTTCCCATTCCATCTGCTGACCTTGTATCACCTGTGAAACTGATTTGCACATCTTGCCGTCTCTTCTTGCTTTTTAATTTAATCAGCAGTAAGGTTTTTCTCATCAGCTTCAGATGCTCTGCACCATTATTGCTGAAATTGGTTTAAACCAAAGCCATCATGTCCATGCTGCACCTGTCCAATAACATCTCTCTATATATATGTGTGACTCAGGGAGGTGCATCGTTTCAACATGTTCTTATATCAATACCAGCACCTTTGATTGGACACCAGTTTCTGAACTTATCTTTTTTCAAAATTGATATTAGAAATAACAAGATTATATAAAACACTATCTTTAAAATGTTGGTACTAAGGGATTTGGTTTGTGAGGCTCACTACCAATGAGCATCACCTGAATCAAGCATGTAATTTTTAATAACACTCTAGACTTGACATATTGATTCCCACAAGTATTGAAATGTTTTTTCTATGTAAATTGATCCGTTGATACTCAAAAATATAAGGCAACTCAGTCTGCTCTCAAAGTGCACCTAACTTAATCCCTAGCCCTGACGCTACCTGATTCTGTCGCACTGTCCTGTTTGACATAGACTATGTCAGAATTCCTACCCTAATCCCAAACTACTAAAAACGATATAGTGTGGGACTTTTTAGTGCTCTGGATTTTAAAAACAATTTGGACACCATGGGCGCTACTTTTTTTTTTTCTAAACGGCAGATATGACGTCACCGTTTTCATAAAGTGAAAATCTTATCAATACAAGCATTTTTCAGCGTCTATTTATGAATCCATTATGTTCTGATGATGAAAATGTAGATGGTTAATTTAAAACTAAAAAATTAAATACATCTTTTTTATTTGCAAAACATTTTCAAATGCAATGCATTGTGGTCTATATTCACTAATGTAGTGAGCATTGGTGCACACTGTTTTTTGGCAGACTTCTAGGAAATTTCTAGGGCACTTGGTTTTGGAATTGTGGATCCGAACTGCACTAGAAAATGGTAAACACAGTTTAAGGTGCACTATATAGTGAGTAGTGAAGGAATTCAGACCGCCTTCAGCTGTCTTCCTGCAGAAACTTCAGAAGCTGCTCTTAACACAACTGTTTCCCTTGACTGTGATGAGGTCATTGTCTAGGCTTGACGCGTTTAAAATTCCAGCATCCCTCTTCTAAACGAAGTGACGCTAAAATCACACATTATTCTCTCTAATGTCTTAACTCTTGTGAGATTGTAGATTGTTAGCAGCCAAAACATGGAAAAATACCAAACAGCAAGTATTATTAGTTGGTGGCACTGAGTCAAAGGGGGCCATGTTCTCCACCTGCTTTGTCTCTGCTGCATTCTGAAGCGATGCGGTCGCAAGGTCTCTGGCGCCTGTCGTGGCAGCAACCCTGAACCCGGTGGTGGACTCCAGAATTAAGGGATGCTTTCAAGCCGAAGAAGGAGTCCTATCAAGCCTGGATGGCTTGTGGGACTCCAGAGGCAGCTGATTGGTATCGACTGTGTAAAAAAGCTGCGGCCCGGGCAGTTTTGGAGGAAAAAAGTCTGTCCTTGGAGGACTTTCTTGAGGCCATGGGGAAGGACCGTTAGTTGGCCTTGAAGAAATTCTAGCAAACCATCTGACGACTCAGTAGGGGAAAGAAGTTCTCTGCAGGCAATGTTTTCAGTGAGGTGGGAAGCTATTGACATCAATTGCGGGCATTGTCAGGCCGTGGAAGGAATACTTTGAGGATCTCCTCAATCCTGCTGACATGCCTCTCCTTGAGAAAGCTGAGGGCTCTGGGGTAGAGCTGTCCATCACCCAAGCAAAGGTCACTGAGGTATTCAAAGAGCTTCACTGAGGCAAGGCTCCCTCCGGGGATGGCTGAGGTCCGCCCCAAGTATAGTCTCTGGATGCTGTGGGAGTGTCTTGGCTGACATGTCTCTGCGGCATTGCGTGGCAGACGTGAACCATGCTAGGTTCACACTGGACGCGGAAGCGCTGCACGAGTGGAGCGTTCGTGGCATGTACTCTCTCCTGCAATTCACACCAGACGTGCATTTTTGTGCGATCGGTCAACAGGCGCTTCTGCTAGAGCTTTTTTATTTGTTTTTGCCATAATGGGTAAATTAATAACCTAAAAATATTACCCCATGTTTCTGGTAAGAAGAACTGCTCTCTCCTGCTGTTTTTTTACACCCAAAACCCAGCCCTGCGCCCCTCTCCGGACTTGTGAGCCACATCAGATTTACAAATCACCAGAAAGAACTGCTTTTGAGTTTGAAAAGGCCACAGCAGCTCCCGTCATGTAGATCACAATACCCTGACTCCAGTTTACTGCAGCAGCACTAGCTATACAGAGAGACCATGGTGTTAAATAAAAAAATACACTAAAATAATTAATTTTCTGTCAAGAAGTAATTATTCACAACCTGTCCCAACTCAAGCAATGGTCACATTTAAACTCAAATAATACCGGAGATAATTCTTCAGGTGGACTGACCCCAATGAGGTAAAATAGCAACAAAATCCTCCGGTACATTTGGAAACAGCCCGTTCTCTTTTACTGACTCCTGCATAAATGTGATTAATAGATTCTCATGCAGAAAAGGAGCAGTTCCAAGCACTAGAACAGACTGCGGAACTAATGTTGTAGATGTCCATGGAGAGCTGCAGGATGCCTTTAAAGAGATCAATCATTAGAAAATTCAAGATCTCTGATGATGTGAAATTGACCTTTAATCTTCTTTTTGGAGCACATCAATGGTGGAGTCTGGGAAAGGAAAATTAGATTAATTTAAAAGATTCTGCTCTCCGTTCTGAAGCAGCAATAATTGGATAATGAAACTCTACTGTCTGTAGTACTATGTGAGGTTAAAGTAGTCTTGAATGATCAAAAAAATAAAATCACATCTGTTTCTGAAAAACTTCAAGGATTCGTAGCCATTAACCACAAAACATCAGCTGTAGCTGAAACAAAAGCAACTTCTCAACCAGGACTTTTATAAGTTAAGATCTATATTCTAGAAAAAGATGAAGACAAGGTTAATACTTGGTGTCTCTTCTGACAAGGTGGACAAGACAATGTCGTCCCTTAATAAAACAAGGAGGCTAATGACTAACAGGTGATGCTGGTGTCCTTACGCCACACTCTAATGAGGTAAGACTTACTCCTAACTGACCCTGTGCAAATCAAGCACGCACGGGATGTCCAGGGGATACAGAAGTGCCCATAGGATTGACAAACTTTTTATCACAAGTTCATGAAGTCAGGCTCCAGAATCATGCACTGGAATACTGGACTTGAACAAATATCTTTTGTCAAATAGCTTTATTTTACTAACTAATCAGTTCTTCTGTCTGGAAAAGATAGAAAGAAAGAAAAAAACATTGTACTGGTAGCTGTCATGTAGAAATATGTATTTGACCAACCATACGAATAGGAAACACATAAGTTTACTATCTCATACAGTGGTTATTTTTGTCGTATGAGTCATCATGACTAACAGTCGCACCTGCTGTAAAGACAAGGTGAGGTATTGTTTTGTTGAATCTAGCAATCAAGCAGTTCATACAAACTCTTTGTTTGATGGTTTTTGGAGGAATGATTGGAGAATGTTGGGCTTTTTCTGTTAAAATAAAAAAATTTAAAGCTGTTGATTTAATTCCTTTTACCTATTGTCGAGGATTATACTGTGGTACCGTTCTTTGGACATAATTTCTTTGACTGCACAAACAAAACACCCCGAGTAAACAGTTTCTCCTTTCATTTTCAGTTGCTTGGGTATTTGAGAAGCTGACAATATTAGGTTTAAACTTTATGTTTGCTACAAATTGTAGAAAGAAAACTACAAAGCGTTTTAAAGGGGCCGTACCATGAAAAAAATCAACTTTTTGAGCTTTTAGGAGTACTATGTTGTTCATGGCTCATTATAAAGAACCACAAAGCGGTATTCTGATCTGTTCACATATCTGAACAGCAACTCCCCCCATTCCCATGAAAACGAGCGGCTCCTCACATGCTTACATCTCAAGGTGAGAACCGCCCCACCCCCGGTTCGTGCACAGTTGTGCAGTTGTGTGCTGTGTTGTGAGCCAATTTAGCGTTTAAACTTTGCATGGTGGCATACAATAAAGAACATTCAGGTGAGGTAAGATGACATCATGAAATGGACGGCACCCTCAAGGACCGAAAGGTGGAGCCTCAGAGATCGAGTTGTTTTACTTCTGGGTATGAAAAGAGTTCACAGCAATAATTCATATTTCATAAGTAATTTTTTTTTTAGTGTTCTAAAGGTAATATATGATCATATATATGGTTAGTCTACCCTAAAAGACTAAAGAAATGGTATGGCTCTTTTCAATATCCCACTCTGACTGCTGCTTTTCATTTGCGAAAGTGAAATTACAAATATAAAATAGTGATCAGTGCAGTGGACATCTACAATTCTACAATACTCAAATGAACAATGATTTAAGAAACTGTGACACAGCTTTGGCTGAAGAAACAGAGAATTTGAAGAAGCCTAGAGAAGGGTCTGGCATGGGGGTGAGTATCCAATTTCAGAAAAGGGGTGACAAAGAAGGACTATCCAAAAGGGGGAATTAATAGGCTGGTCCAAGGTCCAAATCCACAAAGTCTCACAGTAGATGCAGAGGTACAAACAAGAGAATTTCAAAATGTAGTGAGGGAGGAAACAGAGTCCAAAGACCATAGGAACCAGAGATGCAGAAATATCCAACATTTTTCTGTCAGAGTCAGGGATGGAACAGCTGAAAATAAAAGTAGAGAAACAGGTGAGATGAATGAGTTTGAGGCAGAGGGAAAAGATGATGGAATCTGAAAGTTATATGCACTCAAACATACCATTGATACCATCTCCAAGTGGTTCACAGAATACATCTTAGTCCGTAGTCTCATAACATTCTAAGAGTTTCCTCTGCTTCCTGTGACCATCTCCTCACAGTTTTTTGATCACAGGTTGCCTCTGACTGATGGGTTTGTACACATATAGTGAGTTTAGATTGATTTTTCCTGGCATTAAGGTCATACAGAGGACCTTCATGCATTCAGACATACAGTATGTAATATAAGATAAATCCAGAATTGTACTTTCTTTTCTGAAGCAACTGCAGAAATTATTAAAGTGTAGAAGAAAAAGAGGCACGGTTAAACTCTCCACATATACTGCCACAGAGACATTTGGATGTTAGTAGCTTAGCAACCTCTGAAGCAGCAAGGTCAAGTGGATGAGTTAACAATAGCTGAAGGAGGAATGTTTACTGGTACTAAAAAAACTCCTGGTGAACTTCTTAAAAATTGGACCAAAAAATTCATACCTATTAGTTCAAAATCTGAAGTGCAGAGATGACTTTTCTGCAACCTGTATTACATCATATTTATTGGAAAACCACTGTTAACCAAAAACCTTTTGTCTTATCTCTTTAAATCTTTGTATACACAAACACCTAAAAGCCAAGTAGAGACACACTAGAGTCCAAGATGTGCATTTGAAGCCATATTTCCATCCATTTTCTTGACCGCTTTGTCCCTTTCGGGGTCACGGGGTGCTGGAGCCTATCCCGACTACTGATGGGCGAAGGCGGGGTTCACCCTGGACAGGTCGCCAGTCTGTCTCAGGGCCTCAATCACACACATTCACTCTCACATTCACACCTAGGGTCAATTCAGAGTCACCAATTAACCTATGAAGCATGTTTTTGGACGGTGGGAGGAAGCTGGAGTCCCCGGTGAAAACCCACGCATGCACGGGGAGAACATGCAAACTCCACACAGAAAGGTCCCAACCGGGATTCGAACCGGGGCCTTCTCGATGTGAGGCAAGAGCGCTAACCACTGCGCCACCGTGCAGCCCAGAAGCCATATTTCAGTTTTAAAAAATTCTGTATACCTGAACTTGACTGGGTTCCTAACCCATTTATCGAACCAACAAGGGAAGAGAATGTTTAAATATATTTATTTTTATTTCTGCTCCTTCCCCTCTACCATATGCACGTCTCCTTTTAAATTCATTGGCATACAGGTTGCATAAACCATAAGCAAATATGGTTACACTAAACTTTAACGTCTGTACACAAAGAAAAAGTTATAAAAAGGGTCATCAGGATTTAGTTTTTCTAGTTGAAGACTTTTGCCTCATATCCAAGAACATGTCAGTCCAGACGACACTTTTTAAAACTTTTTGTCCATTGGAACCCTCATGGATGCATAAGCGTCTTCACAGATCTATACAGCGTACAGTATGTAAAGAAAAATCTGAAAAAACAAAAAAAGAACAATTGGAGACATTTTTCAAAAAGAAAACAATACACAACGTCACAAGGTGTGATTCACATAAACAGCATAAAACACATTAGCATTTTTGTCCATACTCGGTAAGTTAAAAATAGGTGTGTTTGAGATTGTCTGCGCTGCGCAGATGGCCTGGATTGCGGTGCATGTTGGTTAGTTTCTTGCACTGAAGTCAAATGTGCGCCGTCACCAAGTATCGCGAGAAAGGGGCGGGTTCAAGGCGCCTTCCTAAGCCAGCGCAGCCAGAAAATAGGTACTGCGCTGGCTGCAGGCCGCCTTGATGACTACAAAACAATGCATTGTGGGAAACTGTGTCCACACAGTTCTTGTAGTTCGATGTGAAATAAGCGATTCTCCTAGTTTGATTTTCCGTGTTTTTAAACCACGCCTGTTTTCTTGTTCTTCTGCCTCGCCTCCGTGTTTTTTTACCTTTGCCTGCCTTTTTACACCGTCTATGTCTTGCCCCTGCTCTGTTTCATTAAACCGTCTGCACGTGGATCCAAACGTCTCAGCCTCTTCATCACATTTAGTTACCTTTAAAGAATGTGTAATCAGAATGGTGTTCAGACTGGACTTTCATCCAATACTGGTGAATGTCCGCCCCCAAGAGTTGGAGGAGGCGCTGCAAGTCTTGCAAATCTTGCTCTTGGCTTTTTCTTTCACAGCTGTCTTTTGAAATGAAAAACTTTGAGTCACTTAAACACAAACAACAATTATACATTTCTCTTCCATGATACATTTTCAGTTGGCACTTCTGTGATTTAAAACCTGTTTAACTTTCAACTTGCAAATGGATACAATGGATACAAAGAAACTTGCGTAAGGACAGGTGAACGTGGAAGTTTTGAACATGGAAGGCCGAACCGCGAATATGCGTGTCTTTACATTGAGTTGGAGGTGGTCCCTTAAACGTGCGTTGCCGAGGGCAGTGTGAACAGTCTATCAGCCTTACTGTGACTCAAATCTAAACAGATCTGTGAAGACTCTCATTCATCCAGGTGGTTCTTCTGCTATCAAGACCAGATACCATTTACCATTTGTAAGTGTTTGAGTCTTTACCTTCAACCATTTTTTGTAATTGCTGCAAAAAAAAAATCAGAAAACGTTTTTATGAGTTTTAATTAAAAAAGAAATACAACATCCACTGGTAGTGAAAGGTTAAGTCAATGCTTTGTATCCTGGATGAGGCAAAGACTTGAACCCATCCATCAATTCAGAGCATTGCTGTTCATACTGACAGTTCATATGTTGTGAAGGGAGCAAAGTGGGCTGCTGCTGCTTGTGATTCATTTGTTGTTGTTTTGCATTGAAATTCTGCAGAGGAGTTGAAAAGCAATTGCTTTGTTTGGATGTCAGCTGCTTAGATAGACAGAGACTGCAGCGCCTACAGTGCTACATACAGTATTTAGCCACGGTTATGATGGATTGTCCTTTTCGAGGGCACATCTATGAAAGCTTAGAGCCCCCTTTATTCAAGGAGAATGTTTTGAAAGTAAGACAAGGAACACTCATACGGGGACATTTTACATGTAAATATATTCCTATAAATATGCGCCACCAAAAACTAAACATGACTTTTTAACATTAACTCACACATGAAAATGTGTTTTAAAGTATGTTAATGTTCCAATAGTTTAATAAAAAATTCAAGTTGGGCTATACTGCGAAAACAACCGTTCAAGGTTAGTTCTGCATCATTGATTTACCCAGCATGCATCTGATTAGCTTGAAGAAAAAAAGGGATTATGGAAAAAGTTACATAAACTGTCCCTTAAATATACAGACTAAAACAGTTTAAAGTTGATAACAATTTAGGGTATCGAGCCTTTACTAAAAGTGACTTCAATTCACTATAAATGTTTATTTAAAAGCTGGATATTTCATGTACGTCTCTATCTCACAGTTAATTAGACCTTTCTTTTTGTAGTTAAATATATTCCCTCTAACTGCTGCCTTTCAATATATGATCAATACGGTAAACTTTTGGACAGCACATTGGTATAGTGAGTAGTACTCTCCCCTCACAGTGAGAAGACACTGGTTCACATCCTGGAGGGAGCTTTTAGCGTGGACTTTGCATGTTCTCCGCGTGCATGCTTCATAACATCTAAATTGCCCCCAATGCTTACTATAGGGAGAAATGAGGCAGTACATTCTAATAGATTAAAATAGGAGCATCAGAGTTTGTAAATGTTAAAAACACACTAGCTCTGTGAAAGACCTTTCCACAATGGACTGTCAGTATAACAGCAGGGGTTGTTTCTGAAGGACTCAGGTATTTCAGTGCTTTTATTAAACATAATGACATGTGATTTTTGGAGCTCTACGTTGATGTTAATGATCAGGCTGGCTTTTTTAGGCCAACCGGAAAGCAGTTGACTTTTCGGTACATGATGTGACTGAGATGAATGTTAAATTTGTTTCTTTTTGGTCTGTGTTGTACATTTCTTGAACAACATCTACACAGTTTTAATCAGTTTTACTCTTTTAGTTTTGGAATGGGATCCCTCTAACTACTTCAGTTTAACATTTATGAACAATACAGATAAACTTTTAGATTAAACTGTGATTTAGTGGTTAGTACTCTCACTTCACGACCAGAAGGTCCTGGTTCAAATCCCAGATGGGACATTTTTGAGAGGAATTTTTCATGTTTTACTTGTGCATGTGTGGGGTTTTTTACAGGGACTTCAGCTTCCTCCCACAGTCTAAAAGCATGCTTCATTGGTTCATTTATGATTTTAGATTCTTGCTGGGTATAAATGTGAGTGTCTGTGGTTGTGTGGCTCTTCAACAGGCTCGCGGTAACCCAGAGGGGCTTTGCCCAACAGTAGCTGGGATAGGCTCTATCAACACTATGACCTTAAGAGAGTTTAAGTGGATTTAGATCTGGTGGGCCCAAACTTTTTAGCTCAAAGGGCCAAAGTCTAAATGGGATCCTGGTCTGCGGACCGAATACAATACTTTTTTGCATGTTATAAAATAAAAAGAGAAAGTAAAAAATTTCGTTACACAGATTATTAAGAATAAAAAGTAAAGCTCACCAGCTACAGAAGAGCTCGCTAGCTCGCTACAGTGGAGCTTGCTAGCATGCTACAGTGGAGCTTCCAGGAATGCTACGGTGGAGCTTGCCAAAATGCTACAGTGGAGATTACTAAAATGCTACGGTGGAGCTTGCTAGAATGAAACAATGGAGCTTGCTAGAATGCTATGGTGGAGTTTGCTAGCATGCTAGTGAAGCTCACTACCTTGCAACAGTGGAGCTCACTAACTTGCTACAGCAGAGCTCGCTAGCACGCTGTGCTGTCCACTGGGCAGCTGGTTTGCGTAGCGAGTTAACCCACTGAATCCCTACTTAAGTCAACCAATCGGGACCCACATTTTCTGCCCACTTTTAAACCATAAGGGGCCCACTTGGCATTGCTGGCTGGGTTGGTACAGACTAAACCTACCCGTATTTCCCATCATCCTTTTGTGTACACTCTTTCCTGCAAGCTTACAGTCCCTCACAACCCCCACCTAACATTACTGGTGCAACAAAGACGGTGAGCCATATTGGAGCTATCCAGCCATATCATGTGAAAAACACAAAAAAACAATAGAGTGGGTCTTTAACAGGACCCTTTTCACTATATTTAGCTTTTTTCATGGTCTGTTAGGCCTCATCAAATTATTAATTGACTCATTAAATTAACTATCATTGGTTGACTTTAGAAAGTATATTTTAAAAAACTGCTATGTTCTGTTGGATGAATGGGGGCTAAAGCATTCACAAGATTATTGTAGCTAAGCATGGCAGATTTACTACCATACTTGTAATGATGAGGCTTGTAGAGAGCAGAAACCAACTCCAGTACCGTATTTTTCGGACTATAAGTCGCACCGGAGTATAAGTCGCAGGGGCCAAAAAATGCATAATGAAGAAGAAAAAACCATACATAAGTCGCACTGGAGTATAAGTCGCATTTTTTCAAGTAATTTATTTTACAAACTGGTTGAAAAAAACGATATTACATCATCCTGGAAGGTAAGTTATAACATTCATAAGTGAATAGAAAACAGGCTGAATATGTGTCAACACATATTCACATATTAGCATCATGAAAAAAACGAAAAGGTGTAGCATTTATATAACATAACAGTTTTATTTAACTATAGCCTCAAGAACTCATCAATTTTGTATCTTTACTGTAATTAATTGCACGCAATCTCACTCCATATCACTAAATCCGTTAAATTCTTCGTCCTCTGTGTCATGTCTGAATAACTAAAGTAAATAAAGTAATTGCATAGATCACCATAAGAGGGCACTCTAGACTTACGGTCCATATCTCATCATTAAAAATTCGTATATAAGTCGCACTGGAGTATAAGTCGCAGGGACATTCAATCCATGAAAAAAAACGCGACTTATAGTCCGGAAAATACGGTAATTGTATGAGAAATAACAACGAAAGTGTAAACACACAACTACTTGAAACAGTGTTGAGTGTCGGGATGTTGCTAGAGTCCTTGAAAAATTTTGCAGTTCTTCACGTTCTAGCATGAGCATTAATACTTTTGCTTCATGCACTGTTAGAGGCCCATTCTCAAAAAGCTTCCAGCTATTATCCATTTCCAAATTCACACAGTGGACCACAGAATTACAGAATGGGCTGAATCAAACTCAACAGCTCCTGGTCCTCGGCAAATGTGTGATGAATGAAAATGGAAGAAGACAGAGGTGTCCCTGACCTTTAGGAAATGTAAGTGCACTCTACGAGATCGTTTATCATTTTCTAATTAAGTTATGTGGCAAAAGCATGTCTTGTATGCCCAAAATCGGTGGTAAAAAAGGTCTCTATCAGTATGAAATTATTACAAAGCTATGTTTAATTAATGAAAGTATGGCCCATGTGTCAGAGCTAATTTATCAAAGAGAAGAAGTTCTTCCATGAACTTATCCTGTGATTAAGGAGCGGCAAAAAAGAACAGTATTAGTATAAAAAAGGGCAAACATAAAATGTTTTTTTGATTATTTGTTTTACAATGTTTCATAGTAATACCACAAGTGAATGAATATGTGAGGTTTTAAAATGTTGAGTATCTGGGGATTGTTTTCATTAAAGGATACACATAGCATTTAGTGTTCCAAATCAAACAAACAAACAAACAAAAACACAGTTGCTCTGCAAATTTCTGATGGTCCAAATTTGTTTTTGCATTCAACACTATTTTTTTTTTTCATTTTAATGATCCCACATTCAAGTCTTGTGAATCAGGAACAGAACTTTAACAGGCTAAGAACAGTTACTGGCGCTCTTAACCTACAGCGAGTTGGTGGAAATTGAACTCCTGCTGGTCTAAAAAGTAGAAAGAACTCTAGCACTTAGAGTTGAAAGTTTTAATGTAGGGACTTTGACAGGGAAAGTTATTGAATTGGATTACTTGATGAGAAAAAATAGTGGATGTCCTGTAAGTTCAAGAGACCCGATGGAAAGGGAGCAAGCCTTATAGTCTGGGAGCATTATGGTGTAAATGGAAAGAGGAAGGGAGTTGGAATAATCCACAAAGAGGAGTTTGCTAAGAATGTTTTGGAGATGAATAGAGTATCAGACAGGATAACGAGTCTAAACCTACAAGCTGAATGTGTGATGTTGAATGTTGCCGATGGTGCCCCATAGGTAGGATGTAAACGAGAGGGAAAGGAGTCATTCTGGAGGGAGATGGATGAGTTGATCCAGGGTATTCCTAAAGGGAAAAAGGGTTTGGTGATTAAGGGACAATCCAACATGAGTGAGGGAAGCAGAGGTGATGAGGAACTGATGGGCCTCAGGACAGGAATACAGAAAAGAGAGTTGGTAGTGGACTTTGCTGAAAGAATCCTAAGCTGTGGAACCAGTTGCCACTGAATATTAGAGAGGTCACACTTTTGGAGAGTTTTAAATCTAAACTGTTCCTCCACTATCGCGCTGTAGTATCTGCCTAGCTGCTTTTTATCATGTAAATTTTAATTTCTTTTTAAGATTTTATGCATGTATTTATTTATTTATTTTTAAATTGTTTTTAGGATTGTTATATATTGTATTTTCTTGTGTACAGCACTTTGGGCCTCCTTGGCTGGTGGTGAAAGGTGCTTTATAAATGAATAAATGAAATGAATCAATATGGAGGTGGTGAATACATTTTCCAGAAAAGAAAGGAGATATAGTGACATAAAGGAGTGATGAGAGGAGCACAAAAGTTGAAAAACATCTTGTGCACATGTTGTAATCTAAAAGAGAAAAGTGGCTGCAAAATTTTAGTTGGGGGAGAATGTAGCCAGACAGCATAGGATGTTGGTGTGTACGATGACTCTGGTGGTGGGGAAGATGAAAAGACAAGGGCAGAGCAGAGAACCAAGTGATACAAGTTAAAAAAGGATAAGTGTTGTGTGTTTTTAGGGAGGAGATGACTTTGGGAGATCATAAGGTTTTTTCAGATGATTGAACAGCTACATATTAAGTGAGCAGGAGACAGAAAGGAAGTGGGTGGGTCAGCTGGAATGAGAAAAGAAGATAACGAGACTTGATGGTCAACAGATGAGTGAGTGGAAATATATAGTATGACAATTGAAGTTGATAAACAGTAAAGAATAAATCCCCTAAAGTATAACTTTAGTGTTTTAACATTCAAACTTTTCCTGGACCAAACTTCATCTTAAAGGATTTACTAATAAATTCATGGTGTAGTCACAGATGTTTATTAGCTTCGCTTTTTGTTTGTCCTACAGGAAGTCCCTGTCTTTGGATCACAGCCCGAGCCATTTGTTGCCGTGGTGTTTATTTATTGTGTGAAATCAGAAAGCATGACTGGCCATCTGCACCAAGAACTAATCAAAGAGCTCATAATACAGCAGACAGATGTTGTCCTCTGTTTGACCATACGCCGCTCATACAGACATGCAGACAAATGCTCCATTTGACTCGAATATTCTGCCTGTATTTACTCAGACATTGTTACAAATCCCAATATAATTGGCACATTTTACACATTAAACATTGTACCCATAATATTGATTCTTATAAGTTGTCTTCTGGAACAAAATTGTCCACACAGAATTTAATAATGATCAGTAAAGTCAGATATTTAACTAAAAAAATCAACATGTTTTATGGAACTAAATTTGACTAGTTTCTCATTTGTTGCATGTTTTAACACTTTAATTTCATGTACGTTTTTAATGTCCTGTTATACTTGGTGTGCCTTTGGGTCTTAATTTAACCTTTAAACCAAATTTTGTATAAATTCGTAAAATGTTGAGAAATTGGGTCAAGGAGCATCTATATCCTCATCACACGCTTTGAATCCAAAATGTTTGTAGTTGCAGCTAAATATGCATTTCGATCCCTCCTATCCCTTTCATTCACACCAGAAAGGTCATTCATTTGTGGTTGCCTGTAGTTGCTTCTGAGCCAAAGCTGCACCAAACCATGAGAGTTTGAACTCTGAGAAAATGTACTTATCCCTCTGTGAAGCTATTGGCCAGAGGGAATAGGAAATAGGAAGATATGACTCCTTGACCTGCAGCAGACTTATTCAGATGACGGCGTTCACCTTTTAACAGCCAGCAACTCAGATACTATGGCTCCAATCAGTTGCATGAATCTTCATAACCAATAGAAGAACAATGGATTAATACATTTACAGCTGACTTTGTAAAAATATGTATTTTTTTTTGTTTAAACTGATCTTAGTACCCCACATTTTTATTCATCCAGTGTTTTTACTTCTGACACAAGTGAGTTTTAAACAGAAAGCATGAATAAAGTCCAAAAAAATGACTGAAAGAGAAACCATTTTTATTGTTTTATTAATGTCTACCATAAGGGCAGCCTTAGTCACAACTGTCCTAACGTGTGGATACAGGCTGTCTGCAGGCAAAAAATGGACAAACCTGTATGGGACACACAGACATGAACGTTGTTGACCACTTGATGAGCCTATAGAGTGAAATGTTCTTGCTGTTTCTTCTATGGACATGCTGCGGGTGTCAGGTCATATTTTGGTGGAAAAGAGAGCAGAGGAACGTGAAAAAATGTACCTTCTTTGCAAATGAAGCACATTGCAGAAAAAAGTCAAATTTTTCCAAGGAGATTAGTATTTGCAAACAAGTCCTTGATCCGTACAGGTATGCCCATTTTTTGCCTGCAGACATCCAGTATCCAGTCATAAAGGCAGTTGTGACTGAGGCTAAAGGGATGGATAATACCAGAAAGAGGAATGAAGGACAACATCTAAATTACAAACAACACTGACGGCCTAGTAAGGTGCCTCTAAGAACACTAGACTGAGGTTTAACTAACCTCTACTCATATAACTGAATGTATGTGTAGACTGCTCCAGGAGAACCTCAGGTGAGTGGGTGGAGCCCCTGGGACGAGCTAGAGCCAACCTGCACAGTGCACTAAGAAAAGCAACTATATATTAAACATAGATTGACTAAATATGTCTGTAACCTTTAAAAATAAAAAATAAAAAACATTCATGTATGAGTGCTTTACTTCTGATTTAAAGTAAGTAAATTTAATTTTGTGGACCATTGCAGAGATTTTTCATGAGCAAAAAAAGAGATAAAGAGGTGGTTTATACTTCATTATTGACGGTATTTGAGAACTGGACCGACTGAGTGTGATGTCACTCATTGAAAATGACTTATTTCCAACCCCATTCAAAGTAAGTCAACTCAGTTGCTATTCTTTTTCCATCCGAATGCCGCCTTGTTGGAGCCAGATTGTCGTCAGTGAGCAGTGATTGGTCTGAAATCTGTCAATCAAACGTTTCAGAAAAATTTGTTCTTATTGACGCACCTGATTGGTCAGTTTATAACTTGAATAACTCTCACTACAGAAAAAAAATATGAAAAAAGCTAGTTTTGTCAATCAGAGCATTAGTTACTCTGTTTATTCTTCTGTAGAAGTCCGAGGGATTTTGGCTTCATGGAACCAGCGGATACCTTCTGTTTGGAACGCCAGTCTTGAAGGAGTCACTCAGTCTCATATACAGTCAATTTGTTTAACTGTGGATGTCAAAGGTTTAGAAACCACTTGTCAGTACGGTTCGGCACCGAAATTCAGTTCTAAATGCAATTACTCATCAATCCTTGAAACTCTCCTGAGCCGATAAATCACAGGTTACCTCTAGCAAGTGTGAATACTATAGACAAGCCTGAGGTGCAAACAATGTGACAAAAAAAAACAAAAAAAAAATACAAAACCTCGTTATCCTTCATGTGAGCCTTGCCTTTTCCAAACAAGAACATTTCCTTTTTAGTAATTTCATTAGTGCTGAAGTGCTTTAATTAAATTGAAGTGTTTGTTTGAAAGTAAACAATTATTAATTAAAATGCACAGAGGGCCGGAGGGCCGATAGCAAATGACTCAACATCACTTGACTGTTTTTATGTTCTGCTGAGGTAGTCGATGTAAACAAACAATGCAATATCTTTGAAATAATACAGTTAAAAAATAAACCTAGAGTGACAGAAAATACAACAAAGAGTGGGTGAATCACAATGAGTAACTCCACCTTTTTTCGACAAGCTCAGTGTGTGATTAAGCAGTTGTGCAGATAAGCATTTGTGCTTTACAGTGATTTTTTTCTTGTTCAATTATTAAGTATATGATATTGTTTTTTTTGATGAGAATATTTAGATTTTTACTGCATTAGCAAATGAAATGTGGGAATTGGGATCAGGGGGTGATTAGGTTAACTTCTTCCACCTGGTTTCCATCCTCCTAATGAATGCACCTGTACTTGTCCCTCCTATATAGGTCTGCATTTCTCCTGCCTACACTGCCAGATCGTATTGTGTGTTTTTTTTAGAATCACGAGCCCTCTAGCCTTTCAGCAACAACGCTGTTGAAAATAAATTACATTCTTTTGAGCCATTCTGTGTCCTGCGTTTGTGTCCGCGCCCAGATCTTGACATTACGATCTGGCCAACATGGACACAGCGGATGCAGATTCCGTGCGTTCGATCCTCTCCGCCCAGGAGCTGATTCTTCGCCAACAGGAGGATCAGAGGCAGAACCTTCACCGAGGGCTGATGGAGATTTCCAGCCGACAGGAGCAACAGTTCGCTGCGTTCAGGGAGCGGATCGAGCAGCTGACAGAGCTCATCCGACGTCCTCCTTCTCACCCACCCCCTTCTCACCCGCCTTCCTCCGCCCAGCTGCCGGCGGCGCCAGATCTGACGTCACTTGCTCCTGCTGGTCTGTTAGCCCGACCGGAGAGGTTTTCCGGGGACTCTGGTGACTGTCGGGCTTTCATGACTCAGTGTGAGCTTCATTTTGAGCTGTTGGCAGCCAACTACCCCTCGGATCGTTCCAGAGTGGCCTTCATCATCTCTCATCTCACGGGCAGAGCCGGGGCGTGGGCCACCGCAGAGTGGCAGAGGGGATCGCCTGTCTGCGCTTCCCTTGCAGCTTTCCTCGAGGCCTTCACCCAGGTTTTCCAGCACACCAAGCCCGAACGAGAGGCGGCCCGTGCTATTGTGCGGCTGAGACAGCATAACCGGCGGGTGGCTGATGATGCTATTGAGTTCAGGACCCTCGCTTCTGAGAGTGGCTGGAATCCAGCGGCGCTCACAGACGCCTACCTAGAGGGTCTATCAGAGGACCTTAAGGATCATCTAGCCCCTCTGGACCTGCCCTCGTCCTTGGAGGCCCTCATCGCCTTAACCATCAGAATCGACAACCGGCTGCAGGATCGCAAGCAGGGCCGCCGGGGCGGGATCCCACATCTCAGAGAGGACCCCAGGGACCTGAGGAGCCACCACTCACCTTTTCCTGCTTCTGTTCCAGCGGATCGCCAGGCATCCCAGTCGCCTGCGGAGGAACCTATGCAGCTGGGTCGTGGCCGTCTATCCCCTTCGGAGCGGAGGCATCGGATGACGGCAGGTGAGTGCCTCTACTGTGGTCGGCGGGGTCATTTCTGCAAGGACTGCCCAAATGCCTCCGCTCGTCAGTAAGGGTGGGTTCCCTGACGAGCGGTTTTCAGGCACCCACCATTTCTAGGGCTGCGTCCTGTATTTTGGGGGTTCGGGTTTTGTTTACGGGTGGGGAGATACTTGTGCGGGCTTTGGTGGATTCTGGTGCAGAGCAGAACCTCATCGATGCCGAGCTAGCCAAGCAGGCAGGCCTTACGATTGAGTCACTCCCACAACCCCTTCGAGTTGTTTCTCTTAACGGGAAAACTGTTGCCATTACAAGCCAGGTTACCGAGCCTGTTCACGTAATTACGTCTGGTAACCACCATGAGTACACCAGATTCTTGCTTTTTACTTCCCCCCACAATCCATTGGTTTTGTGGTTTCCTTGGTTAAAGACTCACAACCCTGTTATTGACTGGTCCTCCAGCCAGGTTACCGGTTGGAGTGATTACTGCCATGCCACCTGCTTGCGCTCAGCTCGGTCTTCTGGGGTGGACCCCGTCGCCACAGAAGGGCAGCCGTCCTCACCTGACCTCTCTGAGGTTCCTCCCGAGTACCATGACCTAGCGAAAGTGTTTTCTAAGTCCAGAGCACTTTCCTTGCCGCCTCACAGGCCCTATGACTGTGCCATTGAGCTCCAACCGGGTGCTGCCCTCCCCAAGAGCCGGTTGTACAGCCTGTCTCGGCCAGAGAGGGAGGCCATGGAGCAATACATAACAGATTCCCTTAGCTCAGGCATAATACGAACCTCTTCTTCGCCAGTCGGCGCAGGTTTTTTTTTGTGGGGAAGAAGGACGGTTCCCTTAGACCATGCATTGACTACCGTGGACTTAATGAGATCACAGTAAGGAACAAGTACCCACTTCCTCTCATGGATTCGGCCTTTGAGGCTCTTCAGGAGGTTCGGATTTTTACCAAGCTCGATCTGCGTAGCGCATATCACTCGGTTCGCATCCGGGCTGGGGATGAGTGGAAGACGGCTTTCAGCACACCGCTCGGACATTTCGAGTTCCTGGTGATGCCTTTTGGTTTCACTAATGCCCCCGCAGTATTCCAGGGGATGGTTAATGATGTTTTACGAGATTTTCTGCACCGTTTTGTGTTTGTCTATCTAGATGACATTCTAATCTTTTCCAGGGACCCAGACGAACATAGGCGGCATGTTCGTTTGGTTCTCCAGCGGTTACTGGAGAACAAACTTTATGTTAAGGCGGAGAAAGGCCAGTTTCACTCCTCCTCTGTTTCATTTTTGGGTTTTGTTATTGCTGGTGGGGAGGTTGGGCCTGATCCGACTAAAGTGACCCCGGTGGCAAATTGGCCCACCCCTACCAACAGAAAACAGCTCCAGCGTTTCTTGGGGTTTGCTAATTTCCTCCGGCGCTTTATTCGCAATTTCAGCGCTGTTGCTGCACCCCTTACAGCTCTGACCTCTACCAAGTCTCCTTTCTATTGGACTGAAGCGGCTGATTCGGCTTTTGAACGTATGAAACAGCTCTTCACCTCTGCTCCGGTCTTGGCCCAACCTGACCCTTCTAGCCAGTTCATTGTAGAGGTTGATGCATCAGACACTGGGGTTGGGGCTGTGTTATCCCAGCGGGGGACGGAGGACAACAGATTGCGACCCTGCGCCTTCTTTTCTCGCCGGCTTACTCCGGCAGAGCGTAATTATGATGTGGGGGATAAAGAACTGTTAGCCATCAAGGCCGCCCTGGAAGAATGGAGACACTGGTTGGAGGGATCCGCCCTGCCTTTTGTGGTTTGGACAGATCATAAGAACCTGTCCTACCTCCGGACCGCTAAACAAAGACAGGTCTTTGTTTTTTTGCCGTTTTAACTTTGTTGTCTCATACCGCCCTGGCTCCAAGAATGTCAAGCCGGATGCGCTGTCCCGACAACA
>NC_050514.1:2407217-2407957 GCF_002922805.2 Oryzias melastigma
TTTGTTCCCAGTGCCTTGAGGAGATAGGTCCTCCAGTGGGCCCATGCGTCACGTCTCACCTGCCACCCGGGGTTTCGGTTTTAAAACTATACATTCTCATTATAGGGCAAATGTAATGACAATTTCGAGTCGGACCGAATTGGTGCACATTTTAAGCTAGGTTTTCACTCGACAGCATTACCAGTTTAGAAATAGTGATAGAAATACCGACCCAGCTAAAAAAAAAAAGAAATAACGCGGGAACAACCAACAACAACAACAAGTTTAAATAGATTTATTACATAGTAAATATCCTTACTGTAGTCTTGAAGGGGCATTGGTCATGTACTCCTGGAATGGTTTGGTTCAAATGTGAAGAGGTGGGCGGAGCTTTTTGCATCTCTCAACACCAGATTTTGTCACCACCACTAGGTGGCATTTTGCACATTAATTTGTTAAAACAACTTTAAAAGAGTCTTCTTTCCCTTTCGGCTTACCCCTTTTGGGGTCGCCACAGCGTAACAGCAGCCACTGTTTGGCATCAGTGATTTGGCATAGTTTTTACGCCGGATGCCCTTCCTGACATTACCCTGTACTTGAGGGGCACAGGGACCCAGTTAGTCAAGGGTCTTGCCTAGGGACCCAATCTGGATAGAGATCAGTGGACAACCCTGGATATCAACCCAGGGCTTTTTGCGTGCCAGCCCTTCACCTAGCCCGGGGGTCGGCAACCTGCGGCTCCGGAGCCGCATGCGGCTCTT
>NC_050514.1:2409068-2453447 GCF_002922805.2 Oryzias melastigma
CTTTCATATGAAGACGGGGGCCGCAAATCATCATCCTGCGGGCCGCAGATGGCCCGCGGGCCGCGAGTTTGAGACCCCTGCTCTAGCCTTTCAGCAACAACGCTGTAGAAAATAAATTACATTCTTTTGAGCCATTCTGTGTCCTGCGTTTGTGTCCGCGCCCAGATCCTGACATGAAGATGATTTAATTATTACTTTTTGTATTATCATAATTCTTTGAATACAATCTGCACAAAGTCTAATTTTTCAATGAGAATATTAGATTATTGTTACTGATTAATATAAATGATTTGTTGTGGATGCTTTGAAATTTGATTACATTAATTATGTTAATGATCCTTAATAGCCTGAATCTATTAATATTTGATATTAAGTCCTGAACCGGATATTGATATCTCATGTAGAGAAAATGGTATGGTCGAGTCGGGGTGGGATTATATAAATTCGCTTCCTTCTACTCCCTTTCAAGCAATGTACTTGTGATTCATTAAGTGATATGTTATTTATGTATTATGACCTGATTCCTTGAAATAAACCATTTCATTCATTCATATCATTTTTATGAATTGGTGGGTAAAAAACTGCCTCATTGTGAACAAACTGATTTATTCTTTCTATCTTTTTAGAGTATATCCTGCAGCTTTAAGGCCTTAGTTACACACAACGACGACAAAGGCTGAAGCTCGACGACAAAAGCCAATAACACAAGCTGATGACACCATGACAAAAGCCAAAGCAAGGTGAGAAAAGCCGAAGCACGACAACAAAAGCCGAAGCACGACAACAAAAGCCGACGACAACACGACGACAAAACCGGAAGCCCAATGACAAAAGCCGAAGGACGACAGCAAAAGCTACAGCACGACAAAAGCCAACAACATGACAAAAGTCAAAGCACTGCAACAAAAGCCGAAAACAAAAGCCGTTGCACACTCATGTTGTCTTCTTTGTTGTTGTGCTTCGACTTTTATTGTTCTGTTGTCGGCTTTTGTCGTTGTGCTTCCGCTTTTGTCGTTGCATTATGGCTTTTATCAAAGTATTGTGGCTTTTGTCCTCATGTTGTCGGCTTTTGTCGTGTTGTGTTTTTTTTGTTATGTTGTGGTATTAGTCTTTGTGCTTGGGCTCTTGTTGTCATGTTGTCCGCTTTTGTCGTCGTGTTGTGGCTTTTGTCATTTTGTTGGGCTCTTGTCGTCATGTTGTCAGCTTTTGTCGTCGTGTTGTGGCTTTTGTCATTGTGCTTTGGCTTTTGTCATTGTGCTTCAGCTTTGTCATTGTGCTTCAGCTTTGTCATTGTGCTTTGGTCTTTTGTCGTTGTGTTGCGGCGTTTGTCATTTTGTTGGGCTCTTGTCGTCGTGTTGTGGCGTTAGTCTTTGTACTTGGACTTTTGTCAAATTTCAGTTGTGACTCTATGGTGGCGGTGGGGTGCCTGGGGAGGGTCTCGCCCATGGAGTAATTCAACGTAGAACCGCCACTGTGTGTGACTGTTGTATTAGTGTCTGTGGGGGTTCAAATGCCCATGTTGCTATGATAGCAGCATTTAGAGAAGGTGGATGGCAGGTTGCAGCAGAATTGAAAAGAAAGCCACATAGAATTAACAATAACATTTATTTATTGATTCATATGTTATACATTTCATGATAGAATAGCGATTATATATTATTATTGGCAAATATACTATAATCCAATTGCATTTCTATTGATAAATAGAAAACTGAGGTAGGGCCTCAAAGATTGATGATTGTGAAAAATAAATAAATGCATTTCACATTTATGATATATTCATATGTTCTATATTTTTTTTTACACATCACACATTTTCAAACATATTTGAAACATAATATCTACTCTGTTTTTTAATCAGATGACTGTCATGGGCTGTTGGAGGCACATATCTATATCCATAGGCAGCAGTACCTCACGTAAAACACACAGAAATATATGACATTACTCAAGTAATTAGAAATTTTTCCTATGCATTCATAGGTCCCACAGTAAGGTGCCAAAAAGACACAACAGACATAACAATAGGAATACTATTTTTACATGAGATAGACAGCTATGCTGTGGTGTTATTCTTGAAGTACATATAATATTCTACCATTAGAGGACATCTATAAGGCCAATGGTTACCTGAAGGTGTTTTGTAACGTATTGGCAAACACTGACGAACACTTATTATATGAATGGCAGTATCTCAACCTCCTCTACGCTGATGACACATTCCTTTTTTTATATAGTTTATATTATTACGATAAGGTCATTTAAAATACTCTTTCTTTGGTTACTGTCCATAAGTGAATTTTAGGCCAAGAGAATTACTGTTTTTCTTTTTCCTCTTGTGCAAATGGACAACAGCAACCTTCTGTTTCTCAACTTTAGGAACGTTCTCTAAAGTAAACATGCACCAGCTTATTCTATCAAGAGAAAAAATAGATTTATATATGGACACTGACTGACAGCAACACAAATTGCACATGCAAGCTTTTCATTTTCATCTGGTGCATTTCATGAAGCAGAAAGGTCTTAACTAAACCTAGAGCTTTTATTTACTCAACTATTTATTTCTTTGATTTTTCTCACGCCCAAAAAAGGGAAATCCCGATAAATAAGGAAACACGGTGCCATGAAACACACAGCTTTGTAGCTGTTCCCCTAAATAAAATTATTTAAAATTATTAAGGGCGTGAAGGCGTTTAGCATTTTTAGCGTTCCACTAAAGAACAATACATCATTTTTAAGCTTAAAAAACCACAAACTACACTCAGAGTAAAAATATTTGTTAGCTTTGGAGCGGATCGTTGTTTTAAGTTCTCGACTTGTCAAAGACGACCTTCCCATCGTCAGAGGTGACGAAGGTGCGTTTAACTGAGACATACAAGGACGATCCTTTCCATTTCATCCTACACTCTACTCTGAGATGGGCCATGCACATGTTTGATTGACGGTTGAATGGAATTCAGCTCTACAGAGACAATCACGCGCACACAAGCATACACAGACATACATAATTATCACAATTGAACAATTACGGCTAAACATCTTTAAAGGAACACAGCAAGCATTTAACAATTTAACATCAGGATATTTGTGCTCATAAATTGATTATGTGTCATTTTCAAACAACCCAACACCTAAATCAGACCTGTGCTATCTTCAGGCAAAGGTTGTCAAAAGACATGGCTTAGAGAGAGAGATCCTTGAACTTCTATCAGCTGTTACAATAAAAACACTCCGTGATTTAACACCTGCTGAGTTAAAAGCATAATCAGGCCAATCGGGACCTTGATAAAATACAGATGGAAGTTGTCAATGAGTGCAAAAGACTAAAGGCTTTCAGAGAAGAAGCCTGCTGTTAAGTTGAAGATAATAGGATTTAAAAGTAAAATTTGATGGCTGGGTATGACTCTTCTTTAGTGACAAAGCTGACCACCAGCAGGGCTGTGCCGGCGCAAGAAACAGCAGATGACTTTTACAACCTCAGAAGATTGAGTCATGACTCAGAAGGAAGCTGTTCACTAAATTACAGTTAAATGCCTGGTTCTGGTGGACAGAAGAGAGCAGACGGACAGAGAAAAAAATGTACCTTCTGTGCAAATGAAGTACATTGCCAAAAAAGAAAGTTGCAAAATTCAACTTATTCTCCATTACGCCTGGTTGACACTGGAAGCGGAAGCACCACGGAACGTTGTTTTAAGTTTGTGTTTCTCGATTCACCAAAGAAAACCTTCTTTGATGAGTGAAGGTTCCATTCGGTGCCCTTGTTAACCTATGGTGAGGTTCAGCGGAGTGCCGCAGTCCTCCGCCGAACCTCACCATAGGTTCCGTCCGCGGAAGGCTCGCGCCATGCAGCGGAGAGTTTCAGCATCTGGTCTATAATTTGTGCGCGAGATGCAAGCGATCCGCGTCAATTCTGCCAAGAAGTTACATCAAGATACATGAGAAAATCTGGTTTATTTTCAAAGTATAACCGAGTTTTCAAAATAAAGCGCCACGATTAACAAATGCGATCATGTTTTTGTATCTAAACAGACTGTAGAGATGAAAACAAACATACAATCACAACACACACACACAAAAAAAAGAAAAACAAAAAACGCAGACTGGCAGACAGACACAAACACTTCTCTCTGTGTGTCTCAACAGATAAATTAAAGAAATATGGGGCAATATTTTTGGGTTATGAATTTACCCATGATGGCAAAAAAAAAAAAAAGCTGAAGTCACGGAAAAAAATGTGCATCTGGTTTGAATCGCACGAAAACGCGGATGCCGCGCGCACTCCGCCCCACGCCACTTTCGCGTCCAGTGTGAACCTAGTGTTACCTTTCACATCATCCTTTTGGCTTACTCCTTTGTAAGTCAAAGAAAGTTAAAACTAAGCACTTAAGCCTTGAGTCCTCAGCAAGAACATTGTTCTCCTCTGCGACACTTTTACCACAGCTTTTGTTGTCATTTAGCTTGAAAGGCCGGCGGCACTGTTAAGGTCTCTGTGCAGCGGACGCTGCTGTTCTTGCAACTACCTCAGTAGTCCGACAGAGTATACCTGAGACCCTGTTTCCAGGAGGACACACGGAGAAGCAGGAGAGATGACGATGACGGGACAAAGCAGTGCCCAGAGCTCTACCACAAGCTACAAGAGACAAAGCACACTTTTCGGCAGAGAAGGGAGTCATCTAATCTTCATCTGCTCACACGTGGCCACTATGAGGGCGCAACAACACAGACGTCTTCTGTTCACACAGAGTGCATTTGATAAAATATTGGGTAGCAAGGAAAGCTTCATTTTGATAAATAAGTTACATATAAACACTTTCTTCTGTGTTGAAAGAATTAGTACACAGTTAAATATTTTATGTTACTCTAAGATGACGTACAATGCAAGTCACAGATGGCCTTAGAAGATCACAACACCAACAGCTAGAACTATGCATCCAAAGTAAGTGCACAGAGAGTAACTACAGGGTTAATTCTGAGACCTGAAGTGGCGGGGCTAGCTACGCTAAAAAGACTGAACTCTACATATTAGATAATACAACAGTAACGCAAGTTAATACTTGGGTGGAGCGGGTATTGCACATTGTCCCCAAGTCTTCAGAGGTTAAAGGAAGTCTTGTGAAAGAGGACGTCTAAATGCATCTAAATACTGGGACGTTGGAGGCACAAATCGCAGATCTTGTAATCTGTTTTCAACAAAGCAAGAGTAGCAGCTGATATGACTGTACTGCAAGATAGAAACAGCATCTTATAATAAAGCAAACTTTTTCTAGGATTATTTATATAATTGATATTTTTTCTCAAACACTGATTTCCAACAATGTCTTAAAGCATTTTTCTTTTTTTTCTTCCTTCCTGCTTACTCCAACACATTTCATTATGTCTACACACAAATATAATGCAATGCACACACACACACACGCACAGAAACACACACAACTCTACTGGGAGCAGCTATAGTGAGTCTAATATTGCAAGTGCAGTCTGAGCTGTGTCATTTTATGACACAATTTTTCTTTCGGAATAAGGTTCTCCGGGAAGGATTCTGGAGTAATCAGTGGACATATGTGGGAGGCAAAGAAAGCCTATTAACTGAGTACGAAGCAGCAGCAGCAGAGAGGCAGGCTTCACTTGGTCAGCCGCTCCTCCCTGAGAGAAGACAGGCAATTGCACAAAAAGTAAAGGGAACGGAGAGGAATCCCGTGTCCACATTTGTAAGAAACAGCAGAAGACAAGAAGCAAACAGTGTGGAGTACAAACGAGACAACGGAGAAAAGGAGTGGACAAAGGCATCCACCTCCTCCAAGTGGCAACTGAATTGGTCAGACGTGGTGATTAAGATGCTGGCAGGATGGCTGCTACTGGTAGGAACCAAGATGGAAGTCCTTTGGGGGCAGCTTGAGACCCAGAGAGTTGGTTCCAAGAGGATCGATCATGTTCTTGTAGCGATCCCCTCTGTGCTTCATCAAGAAAGGACCCCAATCAGGCTGAGGGGAACAGACCAACTTCAAGCGCTGCAGGATAAAACACACAGTAGTTTGTTAGATGGCAGTCCCACATAATCGCTTAAATATGAACACTGTTCCATAAAGGGTACAAACAACCACTTTCTATTTGCCTGATAATGTCAGGACTTGGCAGGTGAAGGACCCAAATCCAAGAGACCAGGCTTGGTGACAGGAACTTAAAACATTGAATAAATTAAAAAAATATTAACTACCTAAGGAGAAACAAAAAAGGTGACAGAACAAACCAGATGACCCGGCAACAATGAACTTAAAACCAGATAATTACTGTTAATACAGGGTTAATTAACTACATGAAGACAGCTGTGGATGATTAACCTGACCGTAGTGAGACTGACAGGAAAAAACCGAACATGAAAAAAGCACCACAAAAACCCAAGCATAGAATCCGGACAGTACCCCTCCCCATAAGGGCAGGTCCCAGATGCCCGAAAACATCCAAGAGGAGGGGACCCTTACAAACAAAACAAAAACTAGTCCAAAAAACAGAGTTCCAGCAGACAGGTGGATGTGAGGGGTATCAGAACCCCTCCTCAGGAACAGGCAAGAAGAGGAGCAGTCCCAGCGACTCTCTCCAGGAACAGGAAACTTGAAAGGGGATCAGTCACCATCCTCCAGAACAGGAAATACAGCAAAAGGGGATGAACGGTGAATATCCTCAGAGACAGGGAACATGAAGACGTGGTCTCGGTGACCCTCCACAGGAACATGAAGCTTGAAGGATGGCCCCAACAGTCCCCTCAGGAACAGATTTGGTGGACGTGGCTCGATATGACTTGATATATGGCTGCAGGAAAACCCATCTGGCGTGGCATGGAATGACGTGGACTGCAGTGGAAGAAAATGGTGGCACTGCAGCAAAAATCCTCCTGCTGGGTCCAAGGTGGTCAGGTTATTCTGTCAGGACTTGGCGGGTGAAGGACCCAAATGCAGGAGACCAGACGTGGTGACAGGAATTTAAAACATTTAATAAATTAAAAAATATTAATTACCCAAGGAGAAAAAGAAAAGGTGATAGAACAGAACAGATGATCTGCAGCAATGAACAGAAAACCACACATTTAAATACACGGAGGTTGATTAAATGAAGACATGTGGATGATTAACCTGAACATGGTGAGACTAACAGGGAAAACAGAACATGACAAAAGCACCACAAAAACCCAAGCATAGAATCCAGACAAATAATACCTGTTTCAAATGAAGAGTACAAAGACACCTTCAAAAACCCACACCAAATATCTTTACAGTTATTTTAAAAGCGCTCCAAGTGGTCTTTTAACTATTTTTAGCCCAAATGAACAAAACTGTCATTTTCTAGTACATAGGTTCTGCAGAGTGGCAGGAGTTAATTAGAAGTTTGCCTCTGAGATGTAGGCAGGACTGTTGGCGCAGAGCAACCCCGAGCAACCTCTTCTCCGCCCTGTTGATGAAAGCTCACTGTTCACATGTTCTCCGTTAGCATTCTCAAACCCCCAACCAAACGATACTGGAGCTTTCCAAATGTACAACTTTGAGCCGGGAGTCTGTTGTGTGTTCGGATCATCATCGTCTAGAGGATCTTTTGCATTGATCAGTGCCGGGAGTCCAGAATATATTCATTTGATTATTAATCTTCTGGGTATGTTTGGGATTTTTGTGCTGATTGGTGAAGGAGATGTTTTTTGAGATGGTGGTCTGAATGTGCTTGGATTTTTGGTATTGATTGATGTAGATGATTTTTTCTTGTTCATAACTGTCTGAGTATATTTAGATTTGTGGTATTAATTAAATTAAATAACTTGTCTTTGATATGAATCTAAGACAAGTCATTACAAAAATATACAGTGGATGTTTGAAATTTAATTACATCACTGATCTTACGGATCCTTAATAACCTGAATGTATGATTCCAGGGTATAAATATTTAATAATAAGTCCTGAACCAGATGTTGGATAATTCATTTAAAGAAAATGGTATGGTCCAACTGGGTGGGATTATATAAATTTGCTTCCCCCCACTTTCGTTCAAGCAATCTACTTGTGATTGATTATGTAATATGTGTCTTTTTTGTATATTTTTACCTGATTGCTTGAAATAAACCATTTCATTTATTCATTCATTCATCATAAAAGACACTTCATTTTTCTGTTTCTCACCATCTGTCTGATTACATTGATACCAGTTTATGACTCATTTAGTCATTTTATCTCCTAAAAAAATGCACTTTAGAAGTACATCAGTACTCCTTCCTCACCGCAGTACACCTGCTTCAAGACAGAGGGCGCCAGTAAGCCCGGACAATGTGACACCGCCGCAAAAGAATAATAGAATTAGCTGTAGCAAGTCATGAGCTGCCATCCAGATATTCTTCAATATTGTTTAGCATCATTTTCTAAATGGAGGATCTTGTGTCTAAACTCAAACTTTTGTTTAGACGTCACTGGTAGTGATCTCTACTGAGACAGAGAGACTTTTAAAACTGAAGAAAGAAAAGGAAGACTTCTATAAACTGGTTATTCATGTGCTTCTTCTGAAGGGGTTGTGCACATACTTCATTTATAAGTAAGAGTAAGTCAATAACAACAATTGTAGTCTTTTTTTATTCGACAGGTTGTAAACATAAGAAAATGTTGAACTGTAATTTTAAACAACACACTTTAACTGTTGTCAATCAAATGGTGAATCAGCTGCTCTGTAGGGTTCATATGTCTGTAAATCTGACTGATGATGTCAGTGCCTCACCAGCCGTGAACCTCACTACACGTCACTGTCTACAAGTGGATGCATCAGAACAGGGAGCTTAAGGGCGTGTTTTCATTGTCACAAATAAACTCTTAAAATCCAATTTTAAGGATAATTTTCTTTGTACATGTCCCCCATCATCAAAAACTGCCACAAGAACATGTTGAAAACCCCAGAAACACAGAGGATTCATCAGGGTGGGTCTTTTAAAGCAGCTTGAAGCCATTTGAATTCTCTCTAAGAATTCAATTTTTTCTAGTTCGTCTTCTGTCACAGATTTCTACTGCTATTACAACTGTGAACTACTTTTATACCTTGATAAGGTTAGCGGTTACATTAAGAACCTACTGATGTGTTCCTGTTGTTTTATCTCACATCCACACTAGGGGGGAAAAAACCCCTAAAATTATTAAAAATAATAAAGCCAAATCTAGTTTTCACTCTAAAGTCAGCAAGAAAATTGACTTGGAATCAGGCTTTTACAAACTTTAAAATAGCTAAAACTTTTTTATGAATCTAACTCAAAAAGAAAACAAAAGTCAGGAACAGTATTGCTAATTGGAAATTAATGCAGAATGTATCTTTATTAACACAGTCTTGATTGACATAACGGTATGAGGGAATTCTTTTATTGAAAACATTACGGCGCTAACTGAAAGAGATCATTTTTGAGCTGCAAATAAAATAAATGTCAAAATCAGATCAACTCTGCTGTTTGTAGTCCCTTTTATTTTTCAAAACAATCTCCACTTTTTCTCTTTTTCCTCCTCTAACGACATGTCTTCTCTCGTAACCCTAAAATTACATATTTTTAAAGATGTTATTGTCTCCGATTTGAATAAAAATAAAGCTGTGATGAATCCAAATTGTAGTTGAGTAAAGCACAGAAGTGTAATTGTAGAGTCTGAGAATGATCCCTGATTGAGCGTGCTGTCAGAGACGGTAAGGAAGCAAACATTTCTGACAAAGAGCCACAATCTTAATCAGTCATTAATCAAAGCATTTAAAGGAGCAGTGAGACCTACAGAATCACTCCCAAATGAGTCCTCCTGTCTGTGGTTTGTCTCTTCACGATATTGAGAGACGGAACAAAAGAGGGATTTCTTCAAAAGTCTGCGACAGTATTGGAATTTGCATAGCACGGCTTTGTTTTGTAGGGAATCTCACCTCGCTTACGGAGCCTGGTGCCAGGTACATCTTGATGAGGAACATGATGGGGATCCAGATCACAGAGCAGATGACCATCAGCCACCCCAGGATCATGGACCAGGTGGGGTAGGTGTAGTCTTCATAAGTCATGACCTTCCACTGATACAGACTGAGTCCCAGGATGCCCTGAATACATCCAAAAGGCATGAGTTCATTAATTTCTGTCTTTGTCCTTTCAAAATGCTAAAAGTTCTGCTTCAGTAGCATAAAAATGAGAAAAATACAGCACTTTGGGTTTAGAAAGCTCATCTCTGTAAAAGTTGTTTCCTCCTGTAAGCACTCGCTGCTCTGAGAGTAAACTGGCTCAAGGCAATGACAAAATGTATGGGGAATGCAAACTAATGAGTTCAGTTCCATGTGAGTGCAACTACAAGACTAATGAAGAAAATGGGCAAAAACAACCGAAAAAAACAGGCAGCGCATTATATTATCAGATTATTCCTGAATGTCCTCCAGGTATTGAAAACACAAGTTCAGTAACTGAATACATGCTAGTAAAATCCCTCGTCTGAAACAATCCAACAATGAAACTATCCTCAGTTATTTCTTAACAAAAATGAAACCCACAGTAACTCAGAAACTTTTGCAGCACTTTGGGGGGAAATTTTATTTGGAACCAAATCTGTATGTTGCAAAAGACGTATTTATATTTTTGTAGTTGTATAATGTCATTGAGTTCAAACTAAACTTGGAATTGTGTTTGCTACTGTAACCAAATGTAATGAAATAATTATAAATTCTCTGTTTTGTTTGAAAAAGCACAGATAATGATATTAGAGTTTAAAAAAATGACAAAAAGTGTCTAATTGTGTTTTGGCAGGAGCTTGGCAATGCAATACTTGTTACGATACGTGTCACAATACAATATGTGTAACATCATGGTACAGGTCACGATATGTGTCATGATATAATGTGTGTCACAATACGATACATATCATGATACGATATGTGTCTCAAAAAAAATCATGACTTCAGTTCACGACATGTATACTGTACATGTCGCTTAGCTCTGTAACAACAACTATGAGGCCAATGACAGAACATTTGACACTAGATCAGGGGTCTGCAACCTTCAACACCTACAGAGCTAAATGTTCATGGAATAAAACCCAGCAGGAGCCAGAAAAGCCTCAAAGAAACAGATTTATATGTATGTCAATGCAACCATTATGATAAATAAAAATGAACTTCTTTTGTATGAATAAAACAAATATAAACTGAAAATATCATTTTTTTAACATGAAATAGTTTATAACTTTCAACAGAGGTTCACGTTATTTCCTTCAGACAAAATCACCTTGTGTCATATAGAATCTGCTTAATGCTGCCAATTTAGTAGCAGGTAGTGTTATGTCAGCAGTGGTTAAAAAAGTGTTTTTACCATATTGGTAAACTAAAAAGTTTATTTACCAAATATACATGAATCCAACTCAAAAAATAAATTGGAGCAAATTGTGATTAGTGCTGCCAAAAACGATTATTTTAATAGTCGACTAATCACTGATTTTTTTTTTTTTCCGATTAGTCGACTAATTGGGTCATGCGCAAATTGGATCTGAAGCATAAATCTTAACTATCAATAGCATTAAACTAACTAAAAACTCGATATATAACATTACCTGTGATAATACTAGTGTGAATGCTGTAAGCTGAATTTGGCTGCTGAAGATGCTAGTGATGATTGCTGAAAGATGCTGAAATTAATAGCTAAAAATGCTTAAGTTGATAGCTGAAATCACTGAAGCTACTAGCTGAAAACACTGAAGCTGATAGCATGCTAAAATATTAGTTACATGTCGAATGAGCCTAAAAAACTGAAAAAAGCCTAAATTAGCCAAAACTGCTAGCATGTAGCTGAAATGTTAGCTAAACTCCAAAATAGACTAAGAAACCTTAATAAATGGCAAAATAGTCCAAAAAGCTAGCAGAATGCTATTATAACTTTCAACATTACTACACTCTGACTCCATATAATATAAAGTAACGACTAATCAAATATTAAATTAGTCGTCAACTATTTTAATAGTCGATTAGTCGTCGAATAGTTGATCAATCGTGGCGGCCCTAATTGTGACTCTCACTGTATTTCTCAACTCATAAGGTGCACTTTAATATTGTTCAAAAACAGAAAAACTGTCTTATAATCTAGTTTGCCTTAATTCTGGTTGTGGTTTCTGACTTCTAACTGATTTTTCGTGGTACACAGCGTACAAAAATCTTATGTCTACAATGTTTTAGCTCTGTACCATTTTTCTTCTTCACCTTTCAGCTTATCCCTTCGAGGTCGCCACAGCGTAACAGCCCCCACTGTTTCGCATTAGAGATTTGGCAGAGTTTTTACGCCGGATGCCCTTCCTGACACAACCCTATACTTGAGGGGCACAGGGACCCAGTTAGGCAGCAGCGTCAAGGGTCTTGCCTAAGGACCCAATCTGGGTGGGGATCAGTGGACAACCTTGGGAATCGAACCCAGAACTCCTGAGTGTCAGCCCTTCACCTAGCCCACTGAGCCACCCAGCCACTTTTTTTAAGCTCATTCATTTTTTAATACTAAAAACTCTACATGTTTACCCATAAATAATTAATTAAAAATCGTTTTGGAAGCATTTGAAATCAATACAAGAATTGCCGAATGAAATATATTTCACAGACTCAATTTTTCCTACTCCCCTAACAAAAAGGAGACATCAGCCAGCGGCTAAGAATGAATGAGTTCTTTAAAGAAATCTGACCCCCTCCCTCTTGAAAGAAGTGAGATGACCAGCCGAGCTAACTGCTGCCCCATTTATCATGGTCACCTCTGCTTTAGAGGTGCAGCTGTTTCCTTCACAATTGCAGACATAACCGTGTCACGCCCTGACATGCTGGTGAAGCCGCTGCCCTGGACAGCAAGGACAGATGACTGTCTGTTATACATAAATTGTGTTTCATGGGAATGCATGTGAGTGTTTGAAACAGATAAAAACGATGTCACACTCAGCCTTGGGGCCTAAATATATCTGCCTGATAAGCTGCACTGACAGACTTCCATGTGTTATGCAGAGGCAACCATAAACAACTTGAAAATTGGTGGCAAGACATGGCAAGCAAGGAGGAAATAACTTTTGTTTTTAGAGGAGGGGGTCGACTCTGCTCCGTCTGTACAGCAAATGAATAGACTTAAAAATGAAAGCAGCACAATTGACACATTACAAACCGCCGCGGTCTCCTCCGGTGACTGTGGCGGTTTGTCTGAAAATGAGACGATGAAAAAAAATCAAACAAACAAACACACCGTCAGAATGGTTGGAGTCACAAAGGCCCAGCAGATTCTCCAGAATCGGTTGGGCTGAAAACCAATCATCATTTCGATGTCCGCACAAAACCTCTGCAGACCTGCACCAGTGGAAGACAGGAGAGGAGGAGGAAAATAAAGAAAAGAGAAAAATGAGTGATAGAAAGAAAGTGAAAGCACAGAAAATGACCTAGGTTTAATAAAGTCCCTCGAAAAAGGTATCAGCAGATTGCATCCATCTCTGGATGTGTGTGAGGGGGGGAGTGGGGGAGGGGGGGGCATCGGAATCTGTCATTCCTGAGCAATTGTGAGGGAGCAGATGGCTTCATTCCTGCGCCTTTATTGACTGATAACAGTGAGTGACATGAAGAGGCAGAGTCACACAATCATTTCAATATGTCATCTGTACTGATGCTCTGACAAACTGCAGAGGAGCCGGCCGCCGTGCCTCTCGGAAACGGCGTGGTGACGCGCAGCTGAGTCCTGCTTGAATAATGCATCACAACAGAGACCCCTGCCGACCACAAAGGGCATTACAGGTGGGGGCTAATGGACAATTACAAGGAACAATCGGAGCCAAAGCCAATATTTTCACCAGAAGGTCTCAAATTTCCAAACATAACTGATAAAGCAGCCAAGAAGCTCGGGTCCGTGAGCGTACAGGAGCTTATTTCTGAGAGGAACTCTGGAGAAAGTATGCTCACTGACGTGACATTCTCTGCATGTTTTAGCAGATTATAATTATGTTAACGCTTAAAGTTTGACTTAAAAGGCTTGCAAACACTTATAGTAAAAGTTGCACAGCAACAAATAGCTAGAAGCTGTTGCTTCTGAAGGCACTCCCATATTCAGTCAAGGTGACGTGGGGGGTGGGGGGCTGTAAACGTTAACACGTGATTAATACAAAATTAACGGTTCTGGTTCCAAATCGGTGCCAATTTTGGCACTTCCTCACTAAAAATAGTACCTACATCTTCCCAAATCAACACATTTTCATTCCCAAGTCGTTGCATTTCGACAAATGGTTAAAACCTCTTGGTCAAAAATGGACATTTTGGGTGTCGTCATCTTTTGACATTAAATCAGAGCTCCCCAACCTCCGAGCCGCAAACTGGTGGCCCGCCCCTCTTTCACCGCACGGCGATGATCCTGAGGTAGACCCTGCAGCTGCATGGGGGTGTCTGTGAATGTTACACTTATAATGAATAGAAGGCACAGATAATGTCGATCAGGTTTACTTATTGTGAAGAGTTCTACTAAAATCTAATATGAAAGAAACAAAGAAATCCTTCCAAGATTTTCTGGTTACCAGGGTTTTATCTCACTTGGGGGTGTGTCTGAATGACAGTCGCTTCCACTGTGTTTCTGTGTCTCTGTGACTGAGTTTGAAGGCTGTCCTGCATTAATCCGAGAGGGAGGAAAATAGGGGTCCTTTTTATGATTGTCCCGATGAAAATAAGTAAAAGATCACAGTTCAGGAGACCCGAGCAGGCTGCCCGTGCTCCCCGCAGCGGCTGTCTGTCTGCAGGCATATTGAATGAGCGAGCTCCGCTGATGTCCAGGAGGCTATCTGGCTGCAGCCAAAGAACCGCCACGCTGCGACAGTCGGACGAATTGTCCGGAGTGAATCCCGCCTTTAGTTGTCGTAGACGAGCCCTGGTAAACCTCCGAGGCTCAGGTCAAGAAAATGGATGGAAATTGAGGACAAAAATGCTTGTATTAGATTAGTATTTTACCCGCTGATCGGGTCACTAAAAACATTACGCGTCCAAAGCTGAGTTCCTGATTGGCTGATGCGACACAGCGACCTGTCAAACTTCTGTGATCTGCTATGAAATGCAGCCAGACATTCGAGCGCTGCGTGGCGAGTGCTCACCCCGTCAGCGGTCTTAGATGAGCCCACCCACTATTACAGGAAAGGCAGATGGATTATCTAGAACTTCAAAATACTGAACAGAGTAGAAGAGATTGACATGTCCTAAGAGAAATAGACTTTCACTGAAACTAAGCACCGAAATGCGGCACTGATTCCAGCAGCTTCTTGGGTCTCAGTAGAGCTGCGTTAATTATAACGGTCCCTACTTGGAACCAAATTTTGGTGCCCAACCCTAGTTAACTGTTCTATATCTGTGCTCAATTTTGGTTTGGTGAAACTAATGTCTGAATAATATTTTGAAAAGTATTTCTTTGGTAAATATATATTAGGACAATTCAGTAAATCACAAGCATGAAAAAAACAGCAAAAAAGATCAAATCCTTTTTTTTTTAAGAGTTTTTCTTCACTTTCTGAGCATTTAAAGCACCGTACTCTCCAGGTTTTATCATCCTCTTTTCTCTTTTCTTTAGCTCTTTTTCCCCTTCACACTTCAGATTGTAAGGGGATTGAACCACTTACTTTTGGCAGACAGCTGCCCTGCCTCCTCAGTAACAACCACTTAAGTTTTGCTTGTCAAAAAGAAAATCCATCTAAAGAAAATGAATAGGCTGTGACTGTCTGTTACTCCTAAAACCAACAACTTTTGGGATTGGTTCATTTCATTTCTCCTTTTAATAGATTCTATTTTTCTATAAATTGGTGCAGTAATGTGGATCATTCTGAAATAAATATTGATCTACATTAGGGTTTCAAACTCATGTTGGTTCACGGGCCACATTCAAGCCGTATAATCCTAAGTGGACCAGTAACGTAAGAGCAAAATAACCTATGGTCAACTTCTTATCTGTAGCTTTATTTTTATTTTGTTCATTTTTCCTGGAAAGCTCAGCGCTCTTTCTTCTTTTTGACGACATTTTGGTAATTATGATGTCACACTTTAATGGTGGTGAGGCTGGCTATGAACTTAACTGCATCTTACTGGGACGTAGCACAAGCTTACAAAGAAATGCCATCTATTTCTTGATCTCTTATCATGCCAGTTTTAGTTTTCTTTTGGTCCCCCTAGTGGCAGAATTGCACATCACAGCCATTTCTTTAAATAACCATAACCCCCCACAGGAATGGGCTAGAAACTTGCTTTTTTTTCCCAACATCCTTATATTTTTTGACACCCCTGATATACATTATATGGGTTGAGATTTTAAAAAAGAGGCTATTTGCTAAAGTACTTACCATAGAGATAAGAAATCCCCAAAAGCTCAAAGATAGCAATGATGACCAAAGAATAGGAGGCAGCAAACGTGTCCACCAGCTGCAGCATGTACATCCCATTCTGCAACAGTACAACACAATAAACAACCTTTCCACCTCTCTCTTTGCCTTTACCACAGTAAAGTCCACCTCTCATTTGCTATTTTTTGGAAAAATTCACATCATCAGAGAAGAAGTCCCAACCTACTCACTGAGGTTGGCCTCTTGAGGCCAAAGAGTTCATGTTAAGTGCTTGTGTCGTACCTCTGTGATCATAGGAAAACCCAGGATGAAAAAGGAGGCGCAGCAGACCAGTGTGAAGACCGGTTTGTGTTTCCTCAAGTACTTGGGGAACTCATCCGACACAGACGTTACAATGGTCTCAATGGTGGCAAACTGTGATGGGGCAGAGCGGAAGACAGAATAAAGAAAAGCGAGATGATACAAATTAGTATCTACCGAACAGATCAAAGCAGCTTCATAGGGTTGGGGGAACAACATTCAATGGGAACCACCGTTGCTCTGACAATTAAGGTTCTCACTGTGGCTTAAGCTCCAGTGTTGACAATCCTTTAACTGCCTTCAGCCGTTTACACAATTAGCTTAATCCCAGCGGATTCTGAAGCAGAGAAAAGTAGTCTTAACATAGTGACGTGATTATGCAATCGACGTAAATCAGCTGATAATGTCAGCGGCTTTCCAGTTATGCACATGTCACGTTACTCTACCCACACAACCCTCCCAGAAGTAGGGCTCCACGCCTCACCCATCCACTCGTTCTGGTGAGAGTGTGCTTTAAATTGGAGCTGCCGGAAAGACATGGGAGTTAGAGTCAAGACTTGAAAGGGAAAGGTTTTAATTGATGATTAGAGAGGGTGGTTTGGGCCACCCCTTTGGGTTAGGTTTAGGGATTCAGTTCAGGGATGTTAGCCAGGGTTAGGATAAGATAAAAGGTGCCTCTTGGCCGAGGAAGAGTGGTGGTGCACGATCCATGTCCATCCCTGAAACCTTTCCCCAGCCATCCCTGATCCCAAATATCACACAGTGAATATATCACATCCCGAACAACATTTATTATCAATACAAGCTTTTCTGAATGCCCTATATAGGTCTCTGTGCAGGTAAATTAGTTTCATAAATAAGTTGTTTGTTTTCATTTTCATTTCTAATTTTCTTCTCGTTCTTTCTTCCTACTAGGTT
Organism: Oryzias melastigma; assembly: GCF_002922805.2. NCBI lineage: Eukaryota > Metazoa > Chordata > Actinopteri > Beloniformes > Adrianichthyidae > Oryzias > Oryzias melastigma. Next base: position 2,426,624 of record NC_050514.1, read on the forward strand.
TTCTAAGTATTCTTTGCTCTGTTCAGCTGAACTCATGGCTCCACATGTAAGCATTAGGGTTAGGCCATGGGGTTAATACGGTTAAAAAAAAAAATTTAATTCAATTAATGCAGGGAGAACCTTCCTCATTCTGCCTTTATCTGCACCAACCCGTGTGGGTCTGAATCAGCCACAAATCTCTGAAGTAAGAGGATCACACTTAAAGGGTAACCAAACAGGGCAGTTGGAGGCTGACTCCACCCACAGCTGAAATTTGAAAATCCAGTCAGAGGGGTGGGACTGAGGAACAGGACTGTCATCATTACTGGAGCTGCAGATCATGACATCAGACTTCTGAAACTTGTATCATGAAATTCAAATGTAATACCTCAATTTAACCTGTAGAGGGCAGCACACATACGTTTTTGGACTATATTTTCAAGAATTAAAAAATGTTATTTTAATTTGTCAAAATTTGTCAATGACCAACAGACAGCACTTTTAAAGCCCCATTTATAGAGATCAACAGACAAAAAAAAAGTTGATTTAAGGTTTGGTTACCCTTTAAGTTTTCCTGGAATATCCAATATTTTCATCACATGTTTAAGACATTCAACTATTTCACATTTTTTAGCAGCAAAGATCTTTTTTTTCTTTTTTATACTGCTTGAAAATGTTGCTCTGCTTACTAATTTGATATATCCGTATTTAGTAGTTTTTTTTTTTAATTGAACTCACCTGGCAATCTAATTATCACAGGTGTCAGAGATTGATGTGATCGAAAGATCCCCAAGACACAATATCCCCAATGAGTTTGATTGAAAAACAAAGAATTTGATCTTTTTGACACTTAAATACAATTCATATAATTATCTGAAACAAATTATAAACATGTGGAAAGTGCACTCAAATTGTTTAAGGCGTTGTCTGTAAGTTATTCGAGTTCATCAGTCTGCTGGTGCTCTGATGGCCCTGTACCACTGCCCCGAGTGGAGAAATGCAAACAGTTCCTGTGCTGAGTGATAGCAGTTCTTTACAGCGCTCGCTGCCCCCGAGAGCTGCTGCCCTGCCCGGGTAAAACAGATGTGTTCTGGTGATTTTTTTTTTCACTCAGTTTTTATGTGTATGAGTTTTAGGAGGCTGGGTGCGTGCCCTGCAGCCACTCTGTTAGCAAGCGCTGGTCACTTAAAGTTGATTCATGCAGGCATGGCTTTCCAGCAGAGTTTAGCCAACAGTGGTTTGACATGACCTTTTTAGATGATCGAACACCAGATGCTCTGCTGGGTTATGGAGGATCTGCAGGGGTTTCTCTGTGTCCTAACAACTAATTGCAGATCTACAGGATAATGGATTATCTGAGGAATTCCAGTGTGGATTTAGACTACTAGAGCCTGGAAACTGTATCAGTGGAAGTTACAAATACCTTTCGCCTTATGCCTTAGTCACACCTGCCCTTGAAGGTGGATACAGACAGTCTGCGAGCAAAAAATGGGCAAACCTGTATGGGGTACGCAGGTGGCCCGTGCAAGATTTTAGGATCTTAGACGACTCTGTGAGCCTGTAGAGAGAAAATGTTCATACACATTTCCTACGTGCATTTCCCTGCCAGGACGACCAAGTGGGCCCCACATGGTTTAAAAGTGGGCAGAAAATAGGGGCCCCGAATGGTTTGTCTGCAGTTTCTGTGGTGGCCCCACTTGTGTTTGCCCAAATTGGCTTAAGTGGGCACTCAGTGGGTTAGCTCGCTACGCTAGCCAGCTGTAGCGAGCAAGCGAGCTCCTTTGTAGCAAGCTAGCAAGCTCTTCTGTAGCGTACTAGCAAGTTCCACTGTAGCGTGATAGCAAGCTACGCTGTAGCAAGCTAGCGAGCTCCTTCTAAGAGAGGAAATGAAAATACAGATCAACAGGAAACTCAGAATAAAATTGTAATTTTTTCTGTTGAAATTGGTAAGGTTTCCTTAAATTATTTAGGAAAAATTGTATCAAACAGTGTTCAGCTGTCAACTTTACCGTTCTAAACCCAAACACCAGAAGTCACTTCACAATTTCGGCCCTTTCGCCATTTTGTCTTATGTCACCGTGAAAAAGGTCAATAATGTAACTATTTTTTATTATTATTGTTACTAAAAACTTACAAAATTGTTTAATTTAATAAAATACTATTTGCTAGTCTTCAAGGTTTTTTTTTAAACTGATATCATAAAAATAACAGACCGCAGAAGATAGATTAGTTCAGTCTAAAACATGACTGAACAGAAACCGCTGCAACATGGAGGAAGAACTTCAGTGACGACACTGTGTTTCCTGCTTGAAGGTCTGCACCATCCAAGCATCTCATTTTAATCAGCTCAGGTTCTCCTGTCAAGACTTGAACTCCTCTGTTTTCAGCTCCTCAGAAATTAATTTGCTTCGAAAAACAATTTAAAAGTGAATTTGTCTGCACAAAAAAATGCAGGAAGGATTAGGTTTACAGTAATAGAAGGCAGACAGCGGAGCCAGCCTGCGGAATAACATTGATGACAAAAGCGGTTTTGAACCCACAGATCAGTGCATGAATTTATAAACAGAACTTGGTGAAGCACCAGGCTTTCTGACACCCCCTCCCTCCTCCCAGCTTTCAAAACTAATTTCCTGTCAGCACCTCAGGCCTATTACCACCATGCTGCTTTCTACAACAAAGCCAGCAGCCCTCCTGTGTGAGCCGCTGCTGCAGAGGCAGAGGAACATCACTTAGTGCTCCTGTTGACTTGTGTCTTAATGCACCGCTGAGGCTCTGCTCCTCTGCTTGACACAGAAGCATCACAAAGCTCCATGTGCTCTGTGAGGATTAGCTCGCTTAGGATCACAACTGAGGGACTTTAGAGGTAACCCTGATTTACAGGAGCGTTAGTTGAAGTTACATTAGTGAGATTTCTGCAGTGGACCCTTCAACACCAAAGCTCCAGTGTTCATGTTCTTTGATTTAGTGTATTTTTTTTAATTGTTAATACGATAATTCCAGCAGATTTTGAAGGAGAAAAGTGGCGTCAGCCATTGTGGCTCTTTTATTAAAGAAAATATTTCTAAATGTTAAAAAGTAACTACAAAGTAAGAAGTGAAAAAGTAGAAAAGGGGGAAAAAATAAACTAACTTAAGCTTTAACTCATTTACAAACAGTTGAAGAACATTTTGACACACTTTTGTGCGTCCTATGTTGTACAACAAAAAATCAATGGATGGCACAACCAGTATTAAGGCGGACCGGATTATAAAGCTGATTTTCTATTTTTGAAACAAATTGAAGAACTTTTAGTGTATTTGAAAAATATAGCAAGGGTTACTTAATTAGCTCAGATTTCATTTTGGTTTGTTAAATATACATTTCTGGCAGAGATGCAACAACAACAGGGAAGTTAACTATTTATTTAATCACCGGTGACATTACACTTTCTACTTTTGTGATAGGATGTCTTTCTTTTATTTTGAAAGGAACATCTGTCAAAAGTCTAAAAAATGCTATTTTCTTTTAATGTTTGTGTTTTATTAATGAACAACAGTTCATTTATGTTTATTATAGTAGTAACAATAGCATAAATATAAATCAGTGTCTTATTTTTAAAGGGTGAAGGAAAACTTTATGGCTCCTACTGGGTCGAATGGCTCTGTCAGAGTTGAGGGTTTCAGACCCCGGTCCTATGACCTGACCCATGACCTGCTGGTGGCAAAGTTCACCACTCTGTATTCTCTGGGAAGATTTTTTAGTAAGAAATGCAACAAAATGATGTTCTAGATATTAAGAAAACTGATTTACACTTATGTGACAAGATTGACTTCATTTTTGTTGCTCTGAAATTTTCAGGTCAACTTTGACTCCTCGAGTCATGCTCCCTCCTCTGCTCAACCACCTGGAGAGCTGCAGGAGGAATCAGTCGCAGCGGGAGCTGTGCGTGGAGAATCGTGCTAATTGGGTCAGGGCCTATGCACTGTTTATGCCTCCCTTCAAGGTGCCACTTAAGTGTTTACTCCAGACTAATTGCGAGTCAAGAGACTCGGGTTTCTGACAGAAATCATGGAGCATTACTCCAAAAGATCAATCAAACGCTTGAAAAGAATAAAAACTTTTTTTCTGTCTATTTCGCTTAATCCCTGGTTCTCACACTAGTAGTTAACTTGTTGGATTTTTTTTCTAGTGTCGGATCTGCATTACTTTGTTATTTCCAAAAAGGTGTTTTCTCCATGTGTTGTTTCTTTACAATGTGTCACTCGTTTGTTCAGAGCATACCCCACATTTACCCAACTATAGCCAGGATAGGCTCCAGCAACCCCACATCCCCAAAAGGGACATAGCAGGTTACAAAATGAAAAAATAGTTGGATATTTCTGTGTCTTTACATTCCTCAAATCAAACATTGTTGATTTTCACCTTTGTTGTTGTGATTAAATGAGTCTATATTTCTGTGTTTCTAACCTCAAATTCAGCAAATCCATCTAAGTAAATCAGTCATAACAGAGTTTAGGATTTACCTTTATTGATGATTCTCTTGTACATTTTTTCAATCATTTGTATGAAAGTTTCGACAATATTTTGTGATGCTCTTCTGCCCCCAAGTGGTCAAATCAGCCATAACTAAAACTATGTTTTGTTTAAATGTAAAATGTATTAAACCTTTTTTTTCATTGTGGATTGTTAGCTACAAAAAGAAAAGAAACAAAACAGTCGTGAAATATTTTTTTAAGTTGCTTCTGTCTTAAATTTCCACTTTATGCTTAAGGTGAAATAAAAAATTCAACTTGTGGACAACATCAAAGCTGACATATTGCAGCACTCATGTAGTTCAGGAGCAGTGGTTACCATGGTATCCAGTCCAAGAGTCAGAAGCATCAGGAAGAAGATGATTGCCCAGAAAGGAGACAGGGGGAGTCTGGTCAGAGCCTCGGGATACACAACAAATGCTATGCCTGGACCTAAAACACACACACACACACACACACACACACACACACGTATGTACAGATTTAATCTAAATAAAGATCTATAGATCTTCCTTTCAAAGTGTTGAAATGATTCGACTGTTTTATTGAGCAAAGCAGGTCACTCTGCCTGCTCTTACCCTCGTCTGCCACCTTCTCTATTGGCACCTTCAGCTCATGAGCCATGAAACCGATGACAGAGAAGATGACAAAGCCAGCAAATATACTCGTGGCGCTGTTTGTGCACGTCACTATAATGGTGTCCCTGTGAACACACAAGGAGACGGAGAGAAGCAAAGTGAGCAAACGTCCCTCTCAGCCCTCCGGATCTCAACTCATCTCCCTCTGTGTAAGAGACAGAAGGTAAACAGCGCCCTCTGGTGGAAGAACACACGTTCAACACCAAAGTCAGACATTACAGACACAATAACATGCATCTGCAGTGAAATGTGTCTAACAGGAGAATAGTTTACCTTTTGAGTGTTTACCTGTAGCAGTTATTGTGGAACTTATTGTAGGAGGAGAGCGTGATCAAACCTCCCCACGCAGCTGACAGAGAGAAAAATATCTGAGTCGCTGCGTCTTTCCATACCTGCAGAGGAGAGGAGCTGCAGGTGAGGACAACGGGAAGGCTTTGGCTGCACGACAACTACGTCGTTTGAGGAGGAGGGGGAAAAAGGGGTTTGGCACCTTTGCATCGTTCAGTTTCTCCCATTTAGGCGTGATGAAGTAAAGGATGCCGTCCCCGGCGCCGGGGAGGGTCACTCCTCTGATCAGGAGGATGATCAGCACCACGTAGGGAAATGTTGCTGTGAAATACACTACCTGGGGGAACAGAAACACATTAGAGGAAGGGCTCAGTTTTTGATTACATTTAATTAAACATGAAAAACTGTGTAATTATAATATTTAAAGTTTTTATATGTAAAATGTGTGTAATTCAAAAACATTGGTGAGCCCTAAGATTGTGAAAGATCTTGTATATTCCTTTATTCAGTTTAAGGATGTTTTGCACCAACACCTTCTGTCCAGCAGAGGGCGACGCATGATTGTCAAAAGTTCTAGATCAGAGCTCTGCAACCTGAGGCTCTGGAGCCACATGCAACTCTTTAACCCCTTCATGTGGCTCTCTGGTTAAAGAAGAATAACAAATAAGTAATGGTGAAGCTTAAAATAAAAACATGTAAAGTCAAGGATTACTCGTTGAGGCTGTTGAGCACAGTGACTATAATAAGCGGATCGGTTTTGTAGTTTAACAAAAGTTTAACTAAAATATTCTAAAAATATTTCTATGCTTAAGGCATACCAAATTATAAAGCGGGTTTTCAATTTTTGATTAAGTTTTAAGATTTTAAGTGCACCTTACAGCTAAAAAAATATTATTCGGTTCACTCAATTACCTGATTGAATTAACAATTGCATTAAAAAGTGCCCTAAAAATACACACAAAAAATACATGAAAAGGACAGAAAAATAAGGTAAATGAAAAACAATAACATTTTGAAAGTATTAAAATATATAATTTCAGTTTTGACAAATAAATAGTATTATTAATTAAATTCAAGATTAGGAGTCCTAGAATTGATCCTTGCGGGACACCACAAACGATATCTTTCCTATTCAGTCTGTATGTTTTAACATCAAAGTAAATTAGAAGACACTAATTTTCTGTTTATTATTAACATTAACTCTTTTAGAATTTTAGAAATTTTTGACTATAAAACATGATCAAATAAAACATTTTTAATCACTGCTGACACTATACCATGTCAGTGGGAGACACTGATATTAAGATGTGACAAAGAATGTATTTTATTTTGAAAGTAGGTCCCGCTAACCTCTTAGTTACAAATTATTTTAGCATTTAAAAAAAAGGCTATTTTCTTTTTGTGTTTTATTAATAACAAAAAAAAATGATCATAAAACCCAATTTGCCTTTTTCAAGGATGCAAGACCTTTTTTGTCAGATCAATTGCAAAAAAAATTTAGAAAAATTGTATGAAAAGCATAAGAAAATAAGATAAATAATTAAAAAAAACAATAATTAAAAGCCAATCTAAAATATATCATTTCAGTTTTAACATAAATTATATTAATTATTATGTTGCATATTAGGAGTCCTAGAATTGAGCCTTGTGGGACACCACAAACAATATCACTGTATTCAGTCTGTATGTTTTAACATCTGATGGACGTCAACACTTAAATTTGAAGAAACAAATGTTTTTTTTTGTTAATTATGAGCATTAATTCTTCCAAAAATGATCAAATAAACTGTATTTTTAATCACTGCTGACACTACACTACCTACTACTACAGTTTCTGCATTGAGATGTGACACAGGATGTCTTTTATTTTGAAAGAAGTCACGCAAACCTCTCTCAAAACGATTTTAATATTTTAAAAAATGCCTATTTTCTCTTTGTGTTTCCTTGTCCTTGTGTCTGTGTTTAATTATACCAAAAAAACAATAGTTAAATCATAATAGTAACAAAAATATAAAAAAATAATAATAATTTTTGTAAAGGCTGGGAGAAATTGAACCGGAAGTGTTGGAGGTTGCAGATCACCGTTTGTAAAGCAGACTTCTGAGTTTTAAAAGGAAGATTTGGTCAAATCTAATTTGACTTTTTTCAGCATGGAAGCCTTGTTTTTATTAGCATAATTGCAAGAAGAAGAAAAAAAGAAAAATAGAAGAAAACTAATGTACAAAATGAAGAGGTTGAGCCTGACTCAATTCAAGCTCTCAATTCATAGAAAAGAATGGTTTGAATTTTTTTGTTACCTTTCCTGACGACTTGATTCCTTTGGCTAGAGAAGCATAGACAATGAGCCAGGCCAAAAACAGGCAGCCGGCCAGAGGCCAGCGGATGTCTCCTGGATATTCAATCCCTTTGGAAATGTGCAAAACATTGTACCTGCAGGAAGAACTCAGAGTCACACACAGCTTGGACACAAATATCAGTTATGTGGACAATATTCTAGTTTATATAGGAGCAGTGGATGGACTTATTGTGCATTTGTGTCACAGATAAATAAGAAAGCTTTCAATAAAATTATTGTTTTAGGATCTTTTTATTTCTCTTTATATAAAAATACCTTCCTTTGAAAGGTTTTGTTGCAGCAAAACCTTTCAAAGGAAGGTATTTTTCAAGTCCTCTTGCTTTGATTCTGCAGAGTCGCAGACAGACACTCACTTAAAGTACTCCTCACTGGGGCTGACGTAGGTTTTGTTGGCGTCCATGCTCATGTTCAACAGTTTGGTCAGGTTCCCCACGGCGTTTGCAGACAGACAGAAGCTGGAGTTCTTGACTGAAATGGTGTTTCTGTCGCGCAGGATGCACGAGTCTGTTCCAATCAGAAACCAACATAGGTGAACTGGGAGAGACTGGGATGGTGGCTCACACATATGCAGAAAATCCCAAAAAAAGTTCACTACAGTACACTGTAAAAACAGGCTCCATCAAAATAAGTCATAAATTCTCACCCCACTGGTGGATTTTTCTTTAAATAAGCAGCAAAAAGTTGAGAAAAACGTTCTTGATACGGTTGTATTTCTCATAAGATAGAAATTAAGACAATTTCTTGAAACAAAAGTCCTTTTTGTTTCACTTTTTACAGTGTCTGCTAGAATTTTCTTTGACAACTGAATATTAGCAACATTGTTAAGATCCCACAAATTAATATATGTTCTAAATAACAAACATAGAACAGAAAAGTAATTATTTCCTTTGACACATATTGCAAATTTTCTTCAATAGGAGCGTTCCTGCAAACATACATGTGTCATACATGGGGGAAAAAAATGCTTTTTTTTAAATAATAAAGCAGATTTAGCAATGTTACGCTATTAAAACAGTCAAAAGTACAGAAAAATCAATATGTATTGTAAATAGACACATTTTTCATTTTAATTATGGAGCACTTTTTGCATTTGAGATTATGTTTGTATGTAATTTGCCAATCGTGTTACGTACATGTCTATTTCTTTTAATTTTGTTTATGAGTTAATTTAATTTAAATTGAGTTTATATATTTATATAAAAAATGTTATACATTTTTCTTAATATAAGATTTTTATATAAAAAGTAAAAATAGTTTATTTAAATTAATTAATTAACTTCTAATTTAGTTTATCTATTTAATATATTTTTTCATATATTTATATACAGTTTTTATATACATGTTTTACTTATTTTTATATAAGAAATTACTTAATTTAAATTAGTTATTCACTTTTAATTTAGTTTATACATTTAATTAAAAAATATTTAATTATTTTTCTATGTTTTTGTTATACAAAAAAGTTGTTAATTTAAATCAGTTAATTCACTTTAAATTTAGTTTATATATTAAATATTTAAAAAAATTAAATGCCATTTTTATTTTCATTTTAAAAAACTTCCCATATTTTTAAATAAAAATTAGTAAATGTAAATTAGTTAATTCACTTTAAATTTAGTTTATATATTAAATATTTAAAAAAATTAAATGCCATTTTTATTTTCATTTAAAAAAACCTCCCATATTTTTATATAAAAATTAGTAAATGTAAATTAGTTAATTCACTTTAAATTTAGTGAATATATTTAAATTTTTTATTTAGTAATTTGCATATACAACATTTTTAATATAAAATGTATACATATTTTATATAAAAAATAGTGAATATAAATTAATTCATTCATTTCTAATTTAGTTAATATATTTATATTATTTGTTGGAATGTGCTTTGCTGAGAGCGGCACAGTGGGGTAGTGGTCAGCACTTTTGATTCTCATTGACAAGGCCCGGTTCCAATCTGGCCAGGATCTTTTAAAGTGGAGATGGTTCTCTTTGTGCATCCTTTGGACACTACACCTTCTTCCACAGTCCGAAAACATGCATCAGAGGTTAAAGGTTATTCTAAATCATCCTATGAAAGTGAGTGTAAACAGACTGTTGACCAGGTCGGGGTGTATCCCACCTTCACCTAGCAGTAGCTGCTGGAATAGGCTCCAGTATCCTCGTGTACCCTTTGTTTAATAATTATGATATTCATCAGATACTTACATTCTCTGTAGTGATCAATCAGGGCAAACATATAAACAATTTCAACTTCACTCTATACCAGACAAGTGCAGACATTTCACCTTCCTCTTGTCCGAAAGTCACAAGTTAGGTATTTTTATGTTACAGTGGCAGCAAATTTTAAAATAAGTTTGAGTTCTTGATAACAAGATTCAATAGAAACAACCTAAAAAGAGTTTGATATCAAGATATAAAAATAGGGTTTGATTATGTTTGAAAAGAAATGTTTTACAATTTATTTTTTATAAAAAACAGTTTGATGTTTGAATTATTTTACAGTAGTTTGTTGTTATGTTTTAGATCCTTCAATATAGTTCCTATTTCTTTACCCGCTGTATTTTATTTTATTTTTTACAGAGGTGTGTGACCGTCTTGAATAAACCCAGTTTGGTTTCTGTGACACACCATCACATGATTTGATTTTTCAGATTTTCCTTTAACTATTTGTATTCTTATATTCTCATCATATATGTAAATAAATCGAATCAAACCTCGATTGGGATCAAGCTCGTTTGGACAATGGATTGAAAATGTTTTAAGGCCTGCTGTTCCTCCTCGAGCCAGCAGGGGTCAGTGGCGGGTCAACTGCAGCACTGCAGCAGCGGCTCAGGCTGTACAGTAAATTTGTCAAGCAAGCAGTTTTTGTGCTGAAGTCACAGAATCGCTAAAGGCGAATTCCAAACCAAAAAATAGACAAAAAACGATTTTCTTCGATTTAAATCGCATAAATCCACATTATCAATTAACTCATATTTTATTGTTGACTGGATGCTATTTTTTAAATTTATTTTGTACTAAGAAATTAAAAAATATAACACAATTACATCTCATTTAGATTGTAATTTGCAGGCAGAATAATAAATAGTCATTTGAAAGACGAATGAAATGATTAATTAAAATGTTTATTTTTTTATCCATTGCGCACGGCCTTCTTTGTTTGGCCTGTACCACTCGGAACAGACAGGTGAGGGTCTCCTGCTGCGTCTGGGAGTGAAACACCGCAGAGATCGCAGGTCATGATTCATTATACCGCAGGACACCTCAGCTGAGGGAGTCATGACGCATTGCGCATTGTGGGGAGTGAGGTGCTGTTAGTGCGCGCGGAAGCCAGTGTGCGCCTTACCTAACAGCAGCATGTCTTTGTCCTTACATTCCACCGTGTTCCACTCATTCCTACAGTTAGCCCATGGCAGTGAGCCCTTCAACGAAGCGAACAGGTAGTACAGTGTCCAGCACATTATAATATTATAGTATATGGCTATCAAGACAGATATTATCAACATGGCAATCCCGCAACCTAAAATAAATAAATGAGACGAAATATATGCATTACTCTAAAGGAAAGTGGAGAAATGGAGACAAATCCAAAAAATGCTTTTCACTCGCGCCAGTTTACCTTGCAGGGCTGGAATGCATTTCCAGACAGACACGGGCCCCTGGCTGGCAAACTGACCCAAAGAAACTTCCAGCAGGAAGATCGGGATTCCTGCAATGCCCAGCATCGTCAGGTAGGGGATGAGAAACGCTCCTGGAGGGGGGTGATCCAAAACCAGACAGCTTTCAACTGTGCGCCACGTTTACGCACGCAACACAACAGTTAGAAATCAATTTCATTCAATTGTTTTTATACAGTTATTTTGCGTTTTTAAAGACAATTTATTCTTATGTTTAACCTTTAATGAAACCAGATGGACGTTCAGCATCAAACCTCTGGACTCTTTCTTACCTCCACCGTTTTGGAAGGCGAGATAAGGAAACCTCCACACGTTCCCCAGTCCAACCGCATAACCAACCATGGACAGAATAAAGTCCAGTTTGTTTGACCAGTTTCCTCTGGCCTTATTCTCATCTCCGTCCTCGTCATCATCCTCCCCCTGACAGAAAACAGCAAGTCACTAATTTGATTTTTGATTTAGGCTAAAATGTACAACTATTTATTTTTTAAACTCAAATGAATCTTGTAAATGTCTGACAGAACAATTTCATAAAATTAAGTTTCCATCCGTTTCTTCAGAAACTTTTATTTTGAAAGTTTTCACACCAAAACTCGTAAATTTCGTTTAAATGTAAATCGACTAAAACAGAAAATATGTCGGATTTTTGTATTATTTGTTGCCATTAACTTCATAAATGTACATCAAAATAAATGGTTCATAGATTTACTTTTGCGCACAAAAACGGGTTTGCTCATTGATTTGAACCCTAAAATATCTGTTTAAGAAAGATAAATCAACCCCGTTTACTTTTGACAAAATCATTGATTAAATTGGGCTTCCTTCAGAAACTCTTATTTGTAAAGTTTTCGCCCCACACTCATTTTTTTCGTTTAAATGTGAATTAACTAAAGTAGAAATGTAATCAGATTTTTTGACATTTATAATTTTTTGCTAATAAGCTCAATATTGAATCGATTTACATCTAAATAAATTAGTCATAAATTGATTTTTCGCACATTCTACATTAAAAAACGGATTTCTTGTTAACATTTTTTGATTGTTCAGCTTTTTTAAAGGTGGAACTGGATGATTCCACTCGAAATTAGTCACGGATTTCGATTGCACTGATTTATTTGAAACGTAAACACGCGCGCACTAATGATGGCGCGTAATTACAAAAGCCCGGCAGGACGCCGCGAAGCGGATTCATCAAACACACTGCATGAATTCATATTAAAGCAAGCAGTGCACGTGCGGGTTTGACTCAGCGAGGGCTGTCCTCACTGGAACAGGAAACCGACCGCAGTTTCCTCCACGGGGGGGGGTGGGGGTTGGGGGGTGGAGTGTCCGGCCCCGTGAGAGTATGGAGGCCAAAACCGAAGAGTTGGAATCCAAACAAGTAATTATAAGAAACAGTCAGAGGAAGTTGATTTGTTTTAAGTTTTTTGGCATTAAGACAACAGCAGGGGAAGTCCCGAGAGCGCGCACACCTTCAGGTCTTCTGCACACCTTATGAACATGCAGACAATAGAAACCAGCAAAACAATTAAGCAGCGAATGACTGGAAAGCACCTATTGCGCAAAAAAGGTGCGCAAACGACAGGGCCACCAACGGTCAGCTGTGCTCAACCTCCCTTTGCGCATCATTTACGGATGCTGATGCTGCTCAGACTAAATAAATAAATATATAAATAACACACATGCTTTGATCTGCTGCGCGGTGCCGCCAGGGCTTTGGCGCCACGCGCGGCAGACCCACGCGGCTCATCTGCATCCTTACCCCCGTCACGGCTCCCGGCTGAACAGACGTGTTCCCATCTGCTCCCAGTATGATGGTGGTCTGGCTCATCGCCGTCCAGTTGCCCACCGTGTTGTTCTGCTCCGCGGTTGCCCGGAGCGGGTCGCCGCGGGCCGAACCGACCGAATCCTTCCTAAAATCCGAGTTCACCGCCGCTGATCCCGGCACCGGCGGCGGGGGGGCGCTTTTGAACGTCCCATATGCTTTATTGGTGTCCAGCTCTCCCGGTTTATTCTCCGCGGGGTAAAAAGTTTTGCTCTCGTTGCAGGGAGGCGGCTGCTGGTGCGGGGCGCACGCGGCCGCGTTGTCCGGCTTGTTGTTTGGGATTCCAGCGGCTCCGTCCGGCTGCTGCTGTGCCGGGATGAAGCCGGCGGGAGCGTGCGTGCTCATTTCTCTTTGCTCAGAGCAATCCTGGAACATGAGAGGAACAGATCAGCAGCACAAACTGGGGGAACCAAGGAGCGGGACGCACGAGAGAGAGAGCGCTGCGGCGCATCTCTGTCCGAAATGTTTCTACCACTTTCCTCCCTGCAGCCTTCCTTCTGTTTGCAGGCTGCACCACAGTGTCAGCGCGCTGCACATCCGGGCTGTGCTGAAGTATGAATGCAGAATATCTGTGCGTTGAAGGGAGGGGGTGGGGGTTGCTTTGCCTCCCCAATTCTGGCTTTCTGCAAGATTCTTTAATTTTACGCCCCATTTGGCCCCTCCGTGTCATTCAGCCACTCAACATCCACCGCTTTTTATGGGCAATAGACAAGCTGCCGCAGGTCTCCCAGTCGCTCCGCTGTCCCCGCAGGCATGCGGGATTGCCGCCGCACAAACTGGAGGTGGCGGGATTACAAATGACTCTGAAATGTAACTTTAAACGAAAATCCTGCAGATTAAATTTCTCCACAGAATAGTTAAAGAGGGTATTTACAGTTTATTTAAAAGAAAGCTAGATATTTAAGATGGTTATTTAGTGGTTTTAAATAAAAACAAACAAAAATGAGCGCCTCCTCTTGAAGAAAGTTTCCATTTCAGGACCACGGACAGCGCGACTTCAAAACTGCGTCCAAAAAGTGTCCAATCAAAGTCAAAACAGCTCAGAAACAAAGTCCCAACACCAATAATTAATCTGCAGATCAAAAGATAAAGAAACATGTTTGTGTACCTACCATTTTTGTCGAGCTCCGGCGTCAGGCTTGGAAACAGCTGTAAAAAGAGCAGACTGGAGGCGGACTGATTCAAACTGCGAGTGCTTCGCTTTTCCGTCGCTCCGAGAGAAAGGCTGGAGTTTTGCGTCAGTGCAGGACAGCAAGGTGCCCTTCGCGTGACATTTTCTTGATAATAGGAGTTTGATAAATCAACGGCCTTGGATTCGTTTTTTTTTTTTAAAGGGGCTAGTGGAACCAAAAAAAGACGACTGATGCGCGTCTTACTCGTGCGCGAATCGTTCCTATTACGCACGTTGCTTGCGTGAGCGCTGGATGGACATTTCCAAAGCTGATTAATACACTCGTCTTTAGGGATGTGTAGAAGAAGTCTCACACACAGACATGAACACGTGAGCTTGATCACGCAAAGCCCGCGCGCTCGGGACAAAGTGTTCCTGGTTTGGGTTGTTTCTGAGCAAAACACAGAAGTTACAGTTTCATTCTTAACTTCACAATGTGGCTTAATGATGCAGAAACTAAACTGACGCCTGATCCAAAGTCTAAACTATTGCTTCATATAATGAACATGTTTCCATAAATAATTCTAAACGGGTTTCTAAAAAGTTTACTCCAAAGTTGCGCGAAATAACCTTTTGAAGAGGGCGAACTAAAAATAGTATTTCCGCTTCAGGCGTTTTACGCACGCTTTACGCGCGTCACCAATAGCTGCATTGATCAAAAGGGAGTTTGGAAAGCTACTCATTTGTTAGTATTACGCAAGAAGTTTTTTTTTTTTTTTTTACAGCTTTTAAGGAACAGCCAGAACAGACCACTGGAGCTTGCACTGGAAGCTGGGAGGAGGGGGAGTGGGTTCCACACTTAAAACACTGCATTGCGCATAGGCTCCCATTTACCCACTCTCAGTTTACACCAAAAATGCACATGGAAGCAATGAGGAGTTGCTGTGACTAAACATTTTTCCAATAAATGTCTTTAAAGGAAAAATGGGAACTTGAGTTTGGGCCTTCTAGCAGCAGAAAATCAAACGGAGCTTAAAAGGAAAAATGCGCAACAAAGATTTATGTTTTAATACACGCGACAAAAAACGTATCCTAAAACTAAATAATAAAATTCATCAAACACAAATAACATTTATACACGCTTGTTTCCAAATAAAAAGAAAAACCTTAGTCAACTACCTTCACATAAAGTACACATTTTAATCCAATCTTTGCATAAAGTAAAACATTTCTGGCCACAGGATCCAGATTTGATGAACTCAACAGACATTTTAAATTACTAAACATTTATTATCAACTTAAGACAAATGATTGCAGCAAAAAGGGAGAAAATAAAATGATCATCCACACTGGTGTTTTTCCACAGCACGTCACAGTTACGTCTCCACTGCAGGTCTGAACAGTCTTGGCGCTCACCTCCCGACAGCTGGAGCTTGGAGGCTTTCTCCTCCAGTGGGGACGCGCGGAAGAGGCCCTCCGCCGTCCGCGCGCGCCGCGCGCTCCTTCCGCCTGGAAACCACTCCTTCCAGATAAGGCGCAAACGCGGCGGGATTTAATTACATTGTCAACGGAGAGTAATTGTAATTGATCTTTTCTTTCTTTTTTTTTTTTTTTTTTTTGCGCACGCGCACTGACAACTAGCGCTTATCATTTTTAAAAGCAGTTTATACGATTTTAAGTTAATTTGAAGAAAGAGATGACATGTTCAAACAGCATTTTGGGGATTTTTTTTTTTACATTTCTCCCTCTGAACTTCCATCAAACGGGTCAGTTCCAGCCCACTGGAACGGCTTCTCTCTGTTCTGGTTAATTACAGGAGCTGCTGGTGTAATTAATGGATCACTGCTCCGCCCTGTCGCCTTAGTGATAAGAAGATCCATCCATTCCCCAGCTCCTGGAAAGCTGTGATTTAACAGAGGGGGTCATCCAGACCCACGACCCTCCCCACCAGCATGGGCCCTGAATCATGAGGCCTTCACTTGACAAGCCTCCATCAACTCATTCATCATTTCTTTATATTTGGCTTATAATTTAAAACAAGTCAAAATAAAATGAATGTTTGTCCACATTAATGAAAGGATCATTTTGATGCAATTATTATCTTTTAATCAGGATACTCTTTATGCACTATTTGAGCTCACCTATGTGGATGTTGGAGGTTTTAAAGCTCAACAAAATTACAAATTTAAAAGTAAAAATGTTTTTAAGTGCAAAATATGTTGAATTAGAAACTTTTTTTACTGGTAAATGCATGCTGAATAAAAATGGAATAAAATATTAACCGATTGCTGCAGAAATATGCAAAAAAGTTGCACTTATTTATGATGAATGATTTTACAGCTGCACACAGAACCCACAATTTAGCATAAACACATGAATACACCACAAGTGAGTGATAAGCATCCCGGTTTGCTCCTTCTGCACACAAATCCAAACTGAGTTCAGTATTCATCATCTCAGACTGACAAGATGGAAAAAAAAAATCTTTAACTGTAAGCAGAGCTGCTCAGTGAGAGGCTTCAGTCAGCCTTTTTAAAGCGAAAATTCACTTTTGTGTTGTCGTCAGATCCCTACGGATGGGAGAAACCTCTGCTGTCAGAGGTGTCAGGCAGAATAGGAGGTGAGAAGGCAAAAACCTTTTTTTTGTTTCATGACATTTGAAAAGTTATTGTTGAGAAAAACCTTTCATAAAACACTTAAGGCTATTTTTGGGTGTGAGTCGAACAGACCCCAAACTCTTCATGTTTAGACAAAAAGAAGCAAACTTGACCAAAAAAAGATAATAAAAGTTTATCAGTTAAAGCAGACAGAGACACATTTATGACAAGTTTTCTTTTAACTATTTTTATTTCAATAAAAAAGTTCATTGGTTTACTTCTACGTTACACAGAAACGGTTGATAATAAAAAGTGTTTCCTTTTGTGGACCGTCGTCATCACTGCAGGCTGTAAGTCTGCTTCCTGTCTTGGAGGTCAATGGTGACCCACAATGCACGGGGGTCTTTCTTATTTTTACGTACGAAGATCTTTCCTTGGAGTTCCTCCCCTAACGGAAAAAAATAGAGCAATTATTATGAAATAATCCGAAAAATCTCATTTTCAGAGTTAAGTTCTTATTTAAGACTCTCTTTGATCATTTTTTGAATCTTTTGTAAAATTGTTCCCAGTGTTTTTTTTAAATATATGATGATGCTATTAAAAAAAAAGTGTTTTCCAGGACATAGTTTCTGCAGTTCATTAGAAATTTACCTCTAAACTGTGGGCGGGATCGATAGTGTGGAGCACCCCCTTGTGTTGATGTGTTTTCTATCACCAATAATCTCTTTTTCAAATGGTATTTTATCGTCTGCTCCTGATACACAATAATTTGATCAAAGAAAGCAGTATTGAGCTTTATTTACTTTATATATTTTGTCTCCATCATGAGAAAAATGACAGAAGAACAAGTTAAAAACACAAAAAACACTGTTTTCATTAAGAGTGAGTGTTTAAGTGCCAAAATCCTCCACGAACAAACAAACACCAAGTAGACAGACCTTTGTTTCCTTTTTGGATCAACTTTTTTGTGACACAATAATTACATATTCCATTGAATTTAATTGAACTATATTAAGTTCACACAAGACTTAAACTGGTCTCAGTAGAACCCGAACAAGAGCAGAAAGAACACAAAAATGCCCACAGCTCCAGGCTGACTCACAGGTTGTTCAGGTTGACCAGGTACTGGTGAGGATGTCTGCTGAATGTTATAAACAAATGTAGTAGCTGATCTTCAGCTTCCAGCTGCTTTAGGTTGTGGCTCACCACAAACTACAAACGTTTTCCACTGAGCAGTCCGGTACGGTAAGGAGTAGCAGAGTACGGTCCAGGTAATTCTGGCGAGCGTTTCCACTCAGTTAAGCCGCGCTTTCACTGAGCAGTTTGTTGTCACGGCACATGCATGGTGTAGACCGCTAGTGTGTCATTGTAGTGCGGCGACTAGAAAACCAACAACAATGCAGCAGCTCGTCTTTTTCTTGGTTTACTTTTTGTACATCGTGTATAACAAGAATTTTTTGTTGTTTGAAAGAAGATTGCTGACGGCTAAGAAGAATACTTAGCTCAGCGCTATACTGGTGCTTTCTAATGTCGTCTTCACTTTCCGCCCCAACCATCCCGTTCTATTTTTCTATGGATCTACAACGGATGGGGGCCCTCAAGAGGTACGGGTCAGAACTGTTTAATGGTTTCATTTTATAATGGAAACCCTCAAAACCGGACCGTACTGTACTGGACGGTTCAGTGAAAGGAGGCTCTAGACCAGAGGTGGGGAAACTACGGCCCGGGGGCCATATACGGCCCTTTAAAGTATTTAATCTGGTCCTTCAATCTGGAATACTGATATTGATCATTTTTAATGTTTTATTTTCCATGTGATTCTGGTGTCTCCCAAAGATCGTGGACTACAAATAAGTTTGTCTAAATTAGGGATAGGCAACTCCAGGCCTCGAGGGCCGCAGTGTCTGCATGATTTCCAGATTTCCAAGCCCTACTGATGACTGATTACCTGTTTCAGGCGTGTCCAGCCAATTAAAACATACCAGGGGATGTTGGAAAACATGCCAGATTGCGGCCCTCGAGGTCTGGAGTTGCCTATCCAGTGTCTAGGTGCAGAAAGTTATTCTGCGCTCATGTGGTGGCAGAAGATTTGTTGTTTTTCTGATGGTTACGTGTTTTTCTTTAAGCTTGCATTTTTCCCTGAGAGACATCAACCCATTGGTTCAATTAGCTCTAAAATAAGAGCAAAAGTTGCAGCTTAGGAAGAAAATCTCCAAAATGTTCTGTTTTAAAATGTTTATATTTATTTACAATCAAAATTAAAGGATCCTTTTTTTCCCAGATTTAATGTTATTTCTTTCTCTAATGAGGTAGATTACTAAAACTCTCCAATAATCTGCTCCTGGTCCGGCCCTTCTGTCAAATTTTAGAACCCTTTGTGGCCCACAAGTCAAAAAGTTCACCCACCGCCTACTGTAGAGTCTGGAACTGTGTGTNGGGGGGGGGGGGTGTTAAAGGTAAATCCATCATTTATTATATTTTAGTGCTATCTATTTATTTAGTTATTTTCAACTGTATTATCTTTTTTTGTTAGCTACACTGTAAAAAATGAGATGTTGGATCAGTTCATGTTACAATGACTATGGATCCACTGTGATTTAATGATGAAAACGTTGATGGTTTATTAAAATAATAAATATATTTTTTTAATCGTTCAAACCCAATGCATTGATGTCTGTATCCCCCTGCTCTTTTACCCCTTTGCTCAATCAAGTCTTTGATTTAAGAACTGGACAGATTGGAGAAACGTGCTTCATCCCAGTGGAGCAATTGTTGGTTGACTGATTCTTTGATCCAGTCTTCCATGTGTAACTCCAAAGAGCTTCCTTGCTGAAACATTTTTCTATTAGTGTGATTCGCTAAAAGTGGACAGCTACAGAAATATTTTGAGCTATAAAAAAACATCAGATAAATGACACCCTACAGTTTGTTTTTGATTCATCAACTATTATACAAAGATCTACTCTCATAGCTTTGAAGAAATGACGTGGAAAATTTCAATTTAATTAAAATTTCTGTCGTTTTTTTTTTTTATTATTTATAAAAAGCGGGTGCACTCTGCATTCATTCCATGTCATCAAATTTCTACTCATTTTCATAACTATCCTCTTTACACCATTAACCTTAACGACCTCTGTGCTTTCGTCCGACTTGAAGGGTGAATGAAATACATCAAAAGACAGAAACCAATTTCACTGAGTCAGTATGTTGGAGATGGAGTGGAATTCCTTCCGTGCCCTGCAGCGCTACAGTGCTGCTGAGCTCAGGCCTCTGCAGCAGGAGAGCGCTGATGTCTCACCAAATGAGGGTGTGTAAAGGCTCTCATGTATGTTAATAACCAAGACTCTGTGTGTGTGCATGAATGCAGATGCTATGATTTCTCCAGATGGCAGGAAATAAGTGCATCTACTGTACAACGGCAGAGCGATTAGAAAGTCGGGAGAAGATGCAGCTGATTATGAGTCATAATCACTCTGATTAACCTCACGTTTGACTGCTGGAGGTAAATGAATGTTTACCCAAACGGCAAACGAGCATCTTCTAATCTTCCACCCGACTTCCTTTGTATGCTCTCCGCAGTCCGTGCTGGAGGTTAGACGGGGATGAGGAGAGAAAATGCTGACTGTAATTCCATCACCAGTGAGGCGTCCACTATTGCTGCTGTCACATCGCTCTCGTTGCCATGCCAACACCACAGAGACTGAGTCTGTCACCGGCGCCACACTCTGGGTCTTTCGTTACATTGCAGAGAGGCCAGAAGGAGCTTTTTTTTTTAGTGAAAACCAACATGCAGAAACTGTGCACAAACTGAATGGCAAAGGACTTTTTAAGGGCTGATCCAAAGAAAAACAAACAAACAAATGAATGATGTGAACCAATCGAGGGACACGGACATGCACGGATATGGTACATAGACGTCCAGAAATTGAAGTGATTTCTAGTGTATTATGAAACATAAAGAATGACCCCCGTTTGGAAGATTGTGAGTTCGATTCCCGCTTTGCCCGCCCATGTGTCGAAGTGTCCTTGGGCAAGACACTGAAACTACCAGTGTGTGAATGCGTGTGTGAACAGGTCAATGAGACCGTGAAGCGCTTTGGGCCTTTGAGGAAGGTAGAAAAGGACTATACAAGTATACGCCATTTACCATAGAATATATATATATATAAAAAACAACACACACATATATAGGACCATCCCTTTTTTCTCATTGTGCTATATCCCTTTTGGAGTCACGGGGTTGCTGGAGTGCGTCCCAGCTACTGAAGATGGGGTACACCCTGGACAGGTCGCTAGTCTTTCAAGGGGGCAAACACAATCAGTCCAAGGCTCACTCACACCTAGAGGTACTTTACAGTAACCAATTAATCTATGAAGGATGTTATTGGACGGTGGGAGAAGCCGGAGTGCCCGGAGAAAATCCACGCATGCATTGGAACAACATGTAAACCACACGAAAAGGACACAGCCGGGAAAACTTTGACCAGTGTGCCAATATGATTTCTAGGCCAATGTTAATTTCGTTGACGAAAAATTTTCGTCATCGTCTTTGTCAACGACCTTTTTCACCCAACGAAAACGAAAACGAAACAAAAACTTCCGCCCAGACACGGAAACTTTAACAAAATTGATAGACTTTTTCGTCAACGAATAAAAACGAAACGAAAATGTTCTTCGAAGACGACATCCAATCATAGTGACTCCTGGTGGAGGAGGGCGGGAGCAAATGCAAAGCGATCCAATCAGAACACAGAGCCCTGCAGCCGCCCGCTAAGACGCTATTTCAATGAATTGTGTCTGTGATATAGGTGAAAAATGTCTAATCCAGGTAGAAACAGAGAAGTACATATAGGGTCAAATGTTATATTCAACGCCACCCTCAACAAGACGTTGTGTGGAGCGATACACAGGCAAAAACACAAGAAAACCTGAAGCGACGTTTGCAGACAAGCCAGCCTGAAATCCACGCAAAGGTAAACATACAAACACGATTATTTCCAGCGTATTGGGCTGAATCCAAATTCTCCCCCTAATGTCAGTAATTCGTTTTTCTTTTAGCATGACGTTTGTAAAGTTATAAACCGATGTTTTAGTGTATTTCCGAACGCTAGCAGCCCCGCTGCTTCTTCAGCTCCACAAGCAGTCACCGGTTTAATCTCCAACTCCACCACGTCTTACATGATAACAACGCCCTCTATTGGCTGGTGGTGGTATTACAGCTCTCCACACATGCTGGTCAAGCACATATAACATGCTCACACGTGTTCTGGACAGCTTTCTCCCTACTAGTGAATGTTTTTTTAATGCATTTTTACACTTGACTACCTCCTCAATACAAGTTTTTTTTTTTACGCTCAGACATTTATAATAAGACTGATGTTATTTACACATATTTACATGTGACCAGTATAGAATATGATGGAAATTCATGTTTTGTCCACATGTAATACGTGCAGCAGGATCCCGTTGCTGCATTTTAAGTTTCTCCAAGGTTGGATTTATTTTGTTGGCCGCACATATTTAAAATTAAACTTAAAGTTAAAGTCCCATTAACTGTCACACTCCTAAAAGTGTGAAATGTGTTCTCCACATTTGACCCATCCCCTGGTGGAGCCGTGAGCTGCAAAAAGTTTAGCACTGGCTGCACGTTTTTTGAAAATTACGTACAA
The DNA here is from genome assembly GCF_002922805.2 of Oryzias melastigma. Taxonomy (NCBI): domain Eukaryota; kingdom Metazoa; phylum Chordata; class Actinopteri; order Beloniformes; family Adrianichthyidae; genus Oryzias; species Oryzias melastigma. Next base: position 2,449,278 of record NC_050514.1, read on the forward strand.
CTAGACACTTTCTTATTGGAAATGGGAAGGAATTATAATTATTTTTTCTTTTAATGTGTTTAAGTTGTTGAAGCTGAATTCGCAGAAATGACAAGTTTGGAAAGCAAAGTGAAGTAAAATATTTTTTCAAATTAGTAAAATCTTTGCATGTTATTAATATGATCATACTTAGTAAATTTTATTAAAATGCTTTACCTTTATTCTATATTTTTGTCGACTACATATCTACTGTAATTTCGTCGACTAAAATTTGACTAAAATTAATAGAATCAACATGACTAAATTGCGACTAAAACTAAACCCTATTTTAGTCAAAAGACTACGACTAAAACTAAATTAAAATTCTCCGTCAAAATTAACACTGTTCTAGGCCAACGTGCAGCCTTTTACCTTCGTCTTTCATCGGTTTATCACTGAGACACATTTAACATGTAGTTCAGAATTTAAGGAGATTTCACACGGGGATGGTCATGAAGATACGGTTTGAACTGATTCACACCTTTGATTTGGTTTCACACTAGAGGTTCCAGTAGTGTATAGAACAATTCCTGCAATATGAGTGGGGTTAATTTTCAAATATTGGAGGCCTGCACACTAAAGTTATGCCCACACTGGCCTCTGCATCGTGTGTTCAAGCAGCCACTTCTAGTGAAAACTTTAGGTAAAAGTACGTAAACCCTCATGTTCCAAGTACTTCATGTATGGCTACAAAAGTTTTTACGATCGTTTTCGGGCTCAGTCTACAAAACGCATAGCAATTGAACATGCAATGCAAGTTAAACCAGGTCAAACTTTGACCAATCAGGGACTTGGATTTGGTGGTGACAAATGGATGACTTCCCCTTTAACTCACAGAAGTGCCAAATCTTTAAACATTTGATCAGAAAGGAGAAATTAATAGTTGTGGTTTTTCCACTGGTAGGAATTAAAGGACATCAAGTCTTTTATATAGTGGAATAGAACTGTGAAAGTTTACCAGATCTGTACTGCTTTCACATTTTGCAGCAAGCCTCTTCCCACTGGTGGACATGTGCTCGCAAAGAGTAGAAAAACCGTGAGCTAAACAAGAAGAGTAAGTAGTTTAATGAAGAGAAAACATTAAGTGGGCATTTGTTGGAATGATCTTACGCAGTGCAACTACAAGTAAGGATGATCATCTTTCACTGTACAAAAGCATGAGTTGGGTGACAGCTCTACAATGACCAATAGTGTACTCGTGGTGGTGTGTCTCTTAAAAGCAACTGTGGTAGACCCCACTGGCAAAGCTGTGAAATTGAAGCCAGCAAAGAGGTGATGAAGGCCACGAAAATAATAGCCTGACCTTTGCTTACAAAAGAAGCAATCTAGAATCAAACACTTTTGCCCTAAAAATAACTTTGCAATTATCTTTCCAACATATCCTGAGTGTTTCAGACCGAGATGTTGAGGCAGCACAAGTGCTGACAGTGTGTTTTAAGTCAACAGTGTTACAACATCAGCTTTGCTGTAATCAGTCAAACTAGACTCCCCGTGGAAAAAGGCCCTCGTGCCTCCAGGAAACTTGCTATACTCAGAAGCTGGGAAAAAGAGCTAACCATGTGTGGAAATGAGTGGTGGGATGGAGCCTGGTTTTCACTGTGATACCATACATCAACATGCCAGTGTCATTAAGCACAAGCAGGGCCATGAAACCAGCTCATCTCAGCCCGATGCAGTCTTTGTGCATGAAATTACAATGCAAATACACGCAGTCAATTGGTGAATTATTTAAAGTGCTGTCATTTATGTGTGGTTACATTCTGAAACCGATGTACCCAGACACAGTCAGGACAAGTCTCTGCTGTCTGAAAGGAACACTCAATGTAAACCCAAATGTAGGCAACACCACTGAACCATGGGGAATCATTGCCTCTCTACTGCATATATTTGCATCTGTTTACATTGAAAGTGTCAAACATGTGTATAAATTAAAGTATAAATTGAAATATTTAATATTGTCTTTTCATATTACACCAGCTTTAGAATAGGCCAACAGAAAAGTTTTTATAATTCCTAAAAAAATATTTATGTGAATTATTAGTTTTCTGTAGTTATTTTGTAATGGATAAATTATACATTGAACCCGAAGAAAATTGTGACAAAAAAATTGAGGTTTGAACTGGATTGTGGGGAAAGTGAATTGTTACATCCATATATTTGGGATAATGCTCTACGAAGTGTGCATTATAAGAAATTAATGGAAAACTCAGAAGTCCGAGGTGAACAGGAGGATGGTTGCTTCTGCAGAGTCCGTTAGTTTATGTTATCTGGGTGAATTAGGGCTGCGGATCGTTGGGTGGCGATCTGATTCGATTCATGAATCAGGCCCAACGATTCACAAACCGAACCACAATTCTCACTTTATAATATAATGTCTGTTGCTATATTACTGGATGTATGAAAATTGAAATAATTTGTAATCAATCACCATCATTTATACCTTTATTTAGAACAGTAGATCAGAATCAACTAAAATGATAAAAACACAAAGATTTAGATTTTAAGAAATGATGCTTGTCCTTTTAAACATGTTTTTTTTTATTATTATTATTATTTTATTGTCAACCTTCTGGTCAAGTTCAGCAGTAATATAAACAACATAAAAAGCATGAAAAAAAATTATTTTTGATCATTTTACTTCAAAACCTAAAAATATTCTTCACAGTTTTCCATCCTTAAAGTCTTCAACATTTTCGTTATAAGCATTACATATTGCTACGGAGCCAATATGACAAAAGTCGTTTATTTCCGCAGTAGAATCAGCCGATTCACGTTGATTAGATCCGCCCTTTGGCTGTGTGAAGCATCACTTCAGCGTAAGACTGCTTTTCTCCGCTTCAGAGTCCGCTGGGGTTTCGTTAATTACATCAACTGTTGAAGAGATACCATAACCAAAAGAATGTTGAAGCTAATTCCTTTTTTCAGAAGTTATGTCAGTGAGCGGAACTTCAGTCTCAGTTTTTAAATGGAAAAAAAGATCTTTCTCGTCTTACTTTGGAAACCGGAAGCTTCACCAACACGAAGATTTATTTACTTCCAGTGACAGTAGCGGCTTTGTTTTAGTTTATAAACTTAATATCCAACATTAATCTGCATTTCAGAACAAAAAATACATCGCCCCAAGATAATATTTTACTACACTCTACTATATTTATAAAGATTGCGAGTCAGCGATCTTGGAAGTTGCAAATATTCTTAATTTTTGTGAAAAAGCAATCTAACCCGAAGAAAAAACAAGAGACAAATGGCGGAAGCAACTTTGAGACAGACGGTTCTGGCTTCCACGGCATGCGTTCATTTCTATCAATGCTCACTTCGACGGGTATTATCCCACTTATACCATGGTCACATACAAAATAAATATGTGAACCATTTTTCACCAATTACTTGGTTTTATGCATAAACTGGAAAAACGATTGTATTCAATAAAAACATATTTTGGTGTGATTTAAGCAGGCAATGTTTTTCACTATTGTTGCAATTTAGATTTAGATAAAAAAGAAAAAACGCAACATGTGTCCAATTCTTACAAGAATTGAGGTATACTTCCAATGAGTTCACATACTTTTTTCTGCATCTGTAGGTATTCAATTAATTTTTAGTACTGTAATACTGTTTATTTTGCTTAGTTTAAAATTACTATTTCACAAAAAGCGGACTAATAGATAGGTGGTGCAATGGGTTGTCATTAGAGCTGTCAGGCGATTAAAATTTTTAATTGCGATTAATCGCACTGTCCAGAGTTAACTCACGATTAATTGCAAATTAATATGTGGCCTTTTTTAAGGAAAAAAATGTGTGCTTCGCGGAATTTAGCAGTTCTACATTAATTATGAAAACAAGAATGGCAAAATTCATAGTTTTCATCAGAAATACTTTATTTTGTAACATTATATTGAGATAAACTTTCTTAACAATAAAAGGCTGTAACATAAAATGCCTAACAAAAGCCCAAGTGCAAGTGAAGGGCATTTTAAATTCAAAACTTCAACGTTCAGTAAAATAAAATAAAAAACATCAAAAATAAAATTTCCATAACACTTTCATGTTCATTTTTTGTCAGGAGTCAGGACCAAATCTTTTCCTCCTCTGCTGAACTACAGTAATAAATGAAATAGAGATAGTGAGAGAGAGGCTTTCCCTCCGTGTGTG
>NC_050514.1:2454277-2471947 GCF_002922805.2 Oryzias melastigma
GAAATAGAGATTTATCATTTCTAATTAACTTTTGTTTTTTAAAACATTAAAGACTGAGAAAAGCGGGATACTCTGTGGATAGTTTGACAGTCTGTTACTGCCGCCGCGTTCTCTGGCTGCAGCTCGATGCAGCGACGTGTCCAGCGGAGCTCACACCATGAATATGCCGGCAGACAGACCGCTATGCTGGGGCTGGATCACGCTTAAACCTCCAGAACATTTAGAACGTCCCCCGGTGCGCTTGCTGTTTAGAACGTCGGGGGTCTGCAGCTCTCGGCACGCGGTGCCGGACGCGAACCGGTACCACCAGACGTGGTACTGGACGCGAACTGGAGTCGGGTTAGGGTGCAGGAGCTCTCCAGGTCCTAGCGCCGGCCGGTTTTAGCTAGCAGCTCGGTGGTTGGAGACCCGCCCGTGATCTAGTGAGAGCAGCCGGTGAGTTAGAGGGCGGGACGCCCGCGCGCGCGGTATGTAAAGGCATGTATGAGAAAAATCCGCGATTAATGCGTCAAAAAAACTGTCTGCGTCAAGCACATGTCAGATTAACGCGTACAAATCTGACAGCCCTAGTTGTCATAGTAACGACTACAGAGCCTCCACCAACCTCGACTGCAGCGGCGAATGAAAGCAAAATATATGTTGGTCGTCATGAATGGTAAAGTAAAGCATCAGTTCAGACAGCTTGTTTTTGTCCAGATCTTGAGGGAAAAGTTTGTTTCAAAGAAACAGAGTCTAAATTATTAATTTCTTCCTTCTGCATCCAAGTCTTCAAAATGATCAAATTAACAAAACAAGTTAAAGGAAGCTATAAAATCTTTTCTACTGTCTTGTTGTGATAAACTGTGGAATAAGGTATGACAACTTTTTTATTATTATCATTTGTTTAAAACAGTTAATGGTTGGAAAACCAACTAGGGTTTGGGTCAGTGCAGTGATATAGATTTGTGCAATGTGATCACCAAGATATGTATCTCCCTTTTTTATTCACACAATGCAGCCAATCAGAATCAAATATTTGTGTATGTGTGTGTTCACACAGAGTACCATTACGTGAGTTCACACAGATTACAGGGACGTTGAGGACTCGTGTCAACAAAATTTCACCCCTCATAACAAGGGGAAAAAATATGTCTCATCACATCTATTTACCTATTTTATCAAACTCCTCATATAATCTAATTGAATACATTCAATCCGATCCTCCTGGGCCTTTTAGCTGGTGTTTGACAAAAGAAATAAAGCGATGCAGACTGCATCCCAACTAACCTACAGTTTAAAACCGCTGCTGCTGTTTGACAGTTCAAGGACCCTGACCGTTCAAACTCAAAAGGAGGAGGGTACAAATAGGTGTGTGTAAACTGTGCCTGGACAAGTAAGGGCAGGTAAGGTTGGGAGGGGAATCCTAATGGATGTTATTTCCACTTAGGATGAAAATGATGAGTCATTAAGAACCAGCTGATTCACCATCCTCTTCGCACGAATGCTTTACCACAAATACGGTGTGATAACTCACCTTAATAAAAATGAAAGTTTTAACTAAGTAACTACCTCCTTTCTAATAATTTCTTTTGATTAATATACACTAGATCAAAAAAGAGGAGGATCTTTATCCCACATTCAAACGTGAGAAAAGGGCCCTCCTCTTCAATACTCCAGCAACACAAACACACTGGACCATGACAAATGATATGCTGTTTAATTTATATCCCGCCAGGCAGGAGGATTTGCAGGGATGTTTTGTTCCAGGCTGCTGCGTGCCCTCTCTCTCTTGCGCCGGTGCAGCTTCAGAGTTAATTACTGCTGCACTCGTACTAACACATCAAATAAGATTTGGTCTCTGCCACGATAAATCAAGTCAGCAAGAAACCAAAATGAAGCCAAACCACCACCGGCCATCTCTGCTCAGGCTTCACATCTCAAGGTGCTCTTCAGTCAGGGTTCAAGAGAAGAGGCCGCCGACTCTGACGGAGACTTCCGCCGTCTTCAAGGTGACTTGAAAAAGTTTTGTCATGTGATGGAGGATTACTGTAAAGTTGAAGAACTCCCATAAAGGAGGAGTGTGTGGAGAACACTACGAGAGCCCAGCAGGCAACCAGTTAATGTTATTAAAAACTCCATTTCTGGTTTATAGCCCCCAGGGAAGGCAGGGCACATCAATAAACAGGCTCTCACTCAAACCATCATCTTCATTTACCTGCATTTTATAAAGGCCTGTTATCTATCTGTAGAGCTCTGTTCTGGACAGAAAAGGCTCGAGTAGGACTATGGAGAGAAAATAGACACACCCAGATTAGTGTGCGCGTAATTCTTGACTTATGCATATTCTTGATTTGTGCATGTGTAATTTTTTATTTGTGGGTACGTAATTCTTGATTTGGGCATAACTTTGGACTTGTGTGTGCATATTCTTGATTTGTGTGAACATGTTCTTGGTTTTTGCATGCATATTCCTGATTTGTGTGTGCGTAATTCGTGATTCGTGCATAACTCTGGATTTTTTGTGTGTGTATTCTTGATTTTTTCATGTGTAATTCTTGATTTGTGCATTACTTTGGATTTCTCTGCACATATTATTGATTTGTGCGTATAGTTAGTTTCAATGTTGTCATTTTAATTTGTGCATGTGTAAATTGTATTCTGTAATTTTTGTACTTATGCATAAAATGTACCATATGAGTTACAAATCAAGAATACACACGCAAAAATCCAAAGTTACGTAAAAATCAAGAATTATGCACGCACAAATCGGGGTGTTACGACTTTCTCTCTATATGTGATGGAAACTGTTTTGGTCCAGTACAAAGAAAACATCTGACCTCTAGCTGTATGCCAATGGGGTGTGCAGGTTATATGTAAGTATCCAGCATTTATAAAAGCGAAAGTAAAGTAGTGAACATCGAGTCCGAATTGCTTTTAAAATCCAGGGCACTATATAGTCCCATACTATATAGTTTTTAAGTAGTTAGGGATTAGGGTGGGAATTCGGACATCGGCTTGCTCTCACGTTTCTTGTCTACTGTAAACCTACAACCACAACTACTGGATTCTCTCCACAACTTTCAACTCATTCTTGAAAAAATGTCAAGTCACCCAGAAAATCCATCCTCTACTTCTTAGAGTCGCTGCACCAACTGCTAAACTGAAACAAGTTAGAAAATTAACAAATTAATAAACATATTTGGACCTTTTATTTTGGTAGAAAAGAGTCAGTGAGGATACAGAAGTAGAGCCTTTGACTTCAAAATAAAATAAATCTTCATTTAACAAAAAATAATCAGGAATCTTTACTCCACATATGAGTTTATTGTGACAGTTGTTCCAGGGGTCTGTAACCTGAGGCTTTGGAACCACCTACAGATCTTTTATTCCTCCATTGAAGCTCTTTGGCTTTGAAGAAAACTTAACAAACATAACTAATTAATTGATTTACATTTAGATTTTTGACATGTCAGATAGACCTAACTGATTAAAATGATTTAATGTTTCATCTGCTGACAGAGTGGTTTGTAATCAGAGTGACATTATGATGTTGCATCTAAAATAATTTAGATTTTACACTAATGTTGTCATGTTTTTATTCACTAGTAAAAGAAGAAAAAAGATGAAGGAACACAAAAGTCAGAATAATAGAAAATCTCCTATTTCTTGCATTTTTAATTAAAGGGAATCTGCTGCAGCTGCAGGATCTGATTAAACAAAGGATGTTTTATTTTGAAAGGAACTTTAATGGGCTATTATCAAAAGTGAAAGAAGTTAATTTTTTTTACATAAAAAACTCAATTGTAGAGAACAAGTTATTTTTTTTATATAAATGAATGGCTTAATGGCCACAAAAACATAAATAAAGTGTATTTTTCTAACTTTGAGGTGAAACTTTGCATCTGTCGCTGAGTTTTGGTCCATAAGAACTTGGACCAAATGGCTCTCAGCAATAAAGGTCGCAGACCCCTGCCCCAGACCATAAAAATAATCAATACTTTTCAGCAACTGGTTGTCTAATGCTACAATGGTGTTGCTAATAAAGTTGCTCAAACAGTGGATTCATGTTTAAGATCATATTTAGACTGTTTTCCCCAGTTGCACATTAAAATTTAGATGAGGCTGAAGTTGGCGTCTGATTTTGTAGCTTTCACTTTGACAGTTTTGGGATAAAGTAAGATCTATATCACATTTTAATGGTTCCTTCACAAAACCTCGAGTATAAATAAAGCTTAAAGTACTGCAGATGTTTTACAGAGGATGAAGATTGTCTTCTTCTTACTCTCGTACAGGACAGTCTGTGAAAATATTGTCAGACATTAAAGCGGTCCGCGGCCTGATAAAGGTTAGGAACTACTGTACTCTACAACAAATGGCTTGGTGAATAAAGCTGCATGGTGTTTGGAAGAGATAGGTTTAAAAAAAAAAAAAGGTGCTAACCTTTGCACCCTACTATCTCTATGCATGTAAGACACACACACAAACGCCGCAGGAAGATAGACACTTAGGCCTCACATCAGGTCATCAGACGAAATCTGAAACTCTACCAAAAACATTTTAGTATTCTCCTGTCCGCTGGTGTCCCTGATGGGTTTATCTGTGCCAGCAGAGACCGCAGTCTGCGATAACATTTGCGCAGTGTCACATTTTTGCACGCTCTTATCGCTTTGTACGCAGCAGGTGGATGCTGAGCGTGACTAAGGGCCGTCAACCGCCTCGTCTCTACAGAGGTCATTTATTACAGTAGACACCATCTGATATGTGTTGGATGAGTCAACAGCTTCTCTTGAGCCTCATCCATCCTCATATTAGCAAATATAGCCAAGATTTTTGATAACATTTAGGAAGTCTGAAATTCACACAGCATAAAATAATGTAAAGCTGCAACTCCATTTTTAAGGCCGACTTTTAATTCTGTGAGTTAAAGCTTGTTTGTACTAAACACTATAGTAGGGATGTCCTGATGAGATTTTTTGTCCCCGATCCGATTTGGAGTCATACGATTTTGGGTGCTTTTCCCCTTACCGATTCTTGATCCGATATTTTTGTAAAAAATATTAAAAACGAATACATTTATTGAACAGATCCAGGTTTTTCCCATGTGTTTTTAATATTATTTACCTTATATTTTCATTTAACACGTAAACAGAGCACTTCTAGATAGATAGATACTTTATTCATCCCAAGGGAAATTGTTGTACAGGACATATTGCCCAATGGTGGGCAGCAAGGCACCAAGGCATTAAACTCTACTGAAAAGGTCATGGAGAGGGGAGGAATGCAAGTTTCCATGACAATGAGCTTTGCTTATTGCACTTTCAGCGGATTGTTTTGGTTCAGTCGAGGGAATGTGCTTTTGGCTCGGGAGTTCCTGATTAGAGATGATTGTTTAGGGGAGGGGTCTGCAACCTGCAGCTCCAGATCCTCATGTTCTCTTGTATCTCTCCATGGCCAAACATAAAATAAGTAATGGAGACTGATGACCAAGACATGTCGACCATCAGAGTCAGCAGCTCCCCCTAAACAAGACTACCAAGGTCAACCCCAAACTAAAATAACAAAACCCAGCAGTGCAAGACTGCTGAGGACAAAGAGAGGAAAAAGAACAAAATAAATAAATAAAAGAAAAATATTATAGTATTTTTTTAAAGTAAGGATTACTTAATTAGCATTTATTTAATTTAAATTACTTAAATTTATAAATTGATGTCTGAGGTTCACATAGATGATAAACTATGTAGGTTTTTACATCCTGATGACCTGAAGACGTCTTGTTTGTTCAACTCCAGAATGAACAGATTTTATATGCAAAGCAAAACTTTGGTAAAAAGTTTGATCTTTTATGAGATAAAAGCACATATTATCTTATGCTGCACAACATTGGTTACTAGCTGCCCAGAGCTGCACTGAGATGATCCTGTTTGGCACAGATTGTCTTTTATTTTGAAAATATGTGATTTGAGCCTCTGTCAAACGCTTAAAAAAAAAAAATCTAATTTTCAGAGATGCATGCTTCTTTTTATATTGTTTAAACACTTAACACTAAAGTTTCTCTATCATCTGTGCCTCAGGGTTGTGCTTCCCCTGCAGCATTCTCAGGTTGGGACTCTTCCATGAGCACAGGTTGTGAGGTCATCCTCAACACAGAGAACAGACAGAGTAGCCCTACGTCCTGCTCCGCTAACTGGATGTGAAGAAGAGACGCTGTCAGGGCCAAAGACAGGAAGTGATCAGTTCTGGAAAATATTTTTATTTTAAAGTGATAAATGTTTCAAAAATGCATATTGAGATTTTTTTTATGTTAACTATTGGGGCATATCTGTTTAAGAAAGTGGGAAAATGTCAAGTTGCACCAGATATTACCAGTATTCACAATCTAAGTTCAAAGCGCCTGAAAGGAAAACTCTTTAGACCCAGCATTCTAGCAGCATTTAAACGCATCACTTACAGACTAATCTTCTTTTTTTCTTGGAAACGTGACCAGAGTTTCAAATTCTGATTTGAGCGTAAAAGTGTTTTTTTTTTATTTGTGTGTGTAGTTAGTTTCAAGTTGTTGTCATTTTAATTTGTGCATGCAGAAATTATATGTATATTTTTTATTTAAAAAATGTTGTAATTATGCACAGAATGTATTGTATGAGTTACAAATCATACAAATCGGAGTGATACTGTTCCCTCTCCATATTTTCATAACTTCAGCAGAAATTCAAAGTGCAATCACAATATGATAACAAACATCCTTTCACACATCACAATATTGGATATCAGGAATCATTTTTAAGCTTTAGAGATGTGACAACATAAATGTTTTTCCAAACAGTTATAAGCTGTGAAACCACAAACTGCCTATCAGATGAAGTTCTACATGTTGTCTCTGATGGCTGCATGTGATTTGTTTTGATCGCTCTGTCGCCATGAGTGACAGATGACGGGTGTCAACCAGCCTGACTACATCTTCACCGCAGACAAATTACTGCCACAACTCACTACGATGCAAGCAAGGTGCAAAACAGTGACATATGAGGATGTGAGCGCTGGAGTCAAAACAGAGTGCAGACTTGTACATTCAAAACACACTTCATCTTTTTTGGGTTCTTAAAGTACGTCTTCCCTTCAGTTCTTTTGAGGTGGGGGTAACCTGCACACTGACCTGCTTGAACAGATGTTGGCCTCTCCAGAAGGAAGACCGTCTGCTTCCAGTGAGTCTTGGTGACCTGAGGTCCTGTAGAGAACATCACCTGACAAAGAGAATAAACATTCATGTTAAGACTTACAGTACAATAACTAAACATAAGGTTCAAATTTTCTTAGCTGAATCCAATTGCTGGCAGTTTTTAATAGCGTGATCTGCCTGAGAACTTTTTAAATATATATTCATCATTAAATTTTTCTTTTCAATAACCATTTTTACGGAAGCCAAAAACGGGCTGCCCCACTTCTTTTTTTTCTTGATCCTCTTCTCATTATAACGAGATATCTTGTTAACGAGATAATCAAGAACAAAGAATGAAGCGTCCCCCCTCTGCCTTTCCCACACTTGAGTCTTTTTATTTTGTGGTTAACAACAAAAACAGCAGAAGAACGCTCCACAAAAGTTGTTCTTTTAGTCTACTTTTTATTTTATTAGTGGATCTACACTCCTCAAACGCCTTCATTCCGTCTCATGCACCAGCCCTACTCCTTTTATTTCCCTAAAACCTCAGAACAAAAAAGGTTGATTGACAGAATTCAGGGCCGTCTGTGCATGGTGCGTTCACTGAACTCCAGACATTTGCGGACCCAAACAGCCACTCTGCCCAACTCAATCCGCTGCTATGCTTTTGTCAGCGGCTGGGTGGCTCAGTGGGCTAGGTGAAGGGCTGACACTCAGGAGCCCTGGGTTCGATTCCAGGGTTGTCCACTGATCCCCACCCAGATTGGGTCCTAAGTCAAGACCCTTGACGCGGCTGCCTAACTGGGTCCCTGTGCCCCTCAAGTACAGGGTTGTGTCAGGAAGGGCATCCGGCGTAAAAACTCTGCCAAATCACTGATGCGAAACAGTGGGTGCTGTTACACTGTGGGGACCCTGAAAGGGATAAGCTGAAAGTGAACTACATACAATCCTCAGCAAAACAAAGCATTTTTTCTGAAAAACTGTCGACATTATTTAATCAATTGATTATATACGGATCAGTTCTGGTGTTCTACGTTTTCTCTGATGAACTGCTTTGTTTTACTGCTGATGTCTGGAGCTCAGTGTACGCACCAGAAACACTCTGGGTTCTGTCAATCAACCTGTTTGTTCTGAGGTTTTGGGGAAATAAAGGGAGGAGAGCAGGTGCATAAGACTGAATGAAGACGTTTAAAGAGCATAGATCCACTTATAAATAAAAAAATAGACTAAAAAGAACTTTTGTGGAGTGATTTCTTCTAATATTTTTGTTGTTAACCACAAACTAAAGAAAAAAACATGTGAAGTCTCTGCATCTGCGTGTGGGAAAGGAAGACGGGGATCCTTCAATCTTTGTTCTTGATGAACTCATTATAATGAGAAAACGATCAAAAAAAAAAAAAAAAAAAAGTAGAGCAGGCTGTTTTCAGCTTCCGTACCTTTATGACACCATGCAAAAACAAAAAGAGATTTTTCCTTAATACAATGTTTCGTTTTTACAGAAAAAATACATCTTTTTTAAGAGATATGCAGCTGTTCCCTAATTGTCTTTTATCTACCCGCAATGGTTTCCAAGCTAAATAAATGCAACGTGACAAATTTTGGGAGGAAAAAAAGGATTAAAAACACATACAAGTTTCTATGTTTTTTCTTCTGTCTTTGTGTTCATTCAATTTGTTATTTCTTTTGCTTCTCTAGCTCAGGGGTCTGCTACCTTTAACAGTAAAATCAGTTTTCTACCGATCAAAACTTTGTCAAGTCTTATTTTGATACTGCTGTGCATATCAGACAGTCATTTTTCCGATCATTCCAACACTACATGAATGCAGCATTTCTCAGGTTTAGGGTTTCTTTTCCCTGGAAAACACCAACATTGGTATAATTGGTACTAAAATAAAAACAATTGTCACACTTTCGACATAAAAACTCCACAAACTCCAATCAAAATGTACTGTTTTAAATAAATTAATTTTTATTCCAAATTAAAGCATTTTTTCCTGCACATTCCATGATAGTTCCTTCTCTTATGAGGTAGATTATGGAAACATGTCCATGATCTGACCCCTTGGTCACATTTAAAACCATTTGTGGCCCACAAGTCAAAAAGTTCCTTTCATCCTTGATGAACATCGACTCTATTTTGTTCAGTTCCCACCAACGAGGGAGTAAAGAGTGCAGATTTAACAAGTCAAGAAAAAGAATAATTATTTTTTCAGTCCACTTTTTTTAGTTTCACACCTTTAAAGCTACAATTTTCGGACAAATAACTCAATTTGAATGCAACATAAAACTCAGACACAATATGAAGTTCAATAAAAAGCGAGCTTGTGCTGTTCACGGAGCTCGGCATCAGCTGTTCCAACTGGCCAGCCGCTACCGGGTAAATGCTTGGATCAGCAGGAGGCTGGGACACACGTCGATTGCCAGAGAACGCCTCCGGGAGGAGAAACACACCGGAGCGTGAGCATAATTGAGTTTACGTTAAATGGCTCGACTATTGCCACTGCTGCTTACCTTGTTGTTGCAGCCTTTGTCAAAGAAAATGTCAAAGTAGCCGACAATTGCCTGCAATGAAAAATGAGAGCTGTGTTAAGATCGTGACAGAACAATAAACCCCTGGATTTGTTTGGCTACACTGCAACTATGACATGTGGAGCTGGAAGGCAGGTTTTAATGAGAAACAAAACATTTACACTAAACTAGAAAATGCATGTATCAGTAGTTGTTGCTACCTTTAGAATCCTGCGTATTCACATCTGCTACAATAAAGTTGATTGTTGTGAGATACCAATCTGTTGTCTTTGACCTTTCTTGGAAAACGTCGTCAACAACACAATCCCTGAGATCCTTCCGTTCCATCCGATACCTCACAAGGAACTAATTATAGACTCCCGCAAACACGACAGATGTTTTTTCCTTTGCTGACCAGGTAGAAAAAAAACGCAGATTTAACAGTAGCAGAAATGAGCTGAGTCGTGTATAGAGAGGAGTGGTTAAGAAAAAAAATAAAAATAAGTACTTCAATGTGTGTGTGCACTGGATGAGCGTAAATGTGTTTATCTATAAGGTTCATGAGAAAAAGCAAAATGAGACAACTGACGTACTTGTTCCCAGGGCGTCCTTTCTAGAACTGATAACTCATAGAAGCCAACAGACAAGACAGGCAATTTATTAGTGCTTTTATTGACTTTTTAGGTCAGACTTGGCCAGAAACAATATGCATTTAATTAAAAGAAAAGGTTGAATTAGATTATATTCCTTCCATTTACCACATATTACATCAGTCCTAGAAGAAGCAAAAGAAAACATATCTGAAGGAAAATCAAGTCTGGAAATGAACTGAATTCAGAGTCCAAGGCCAAACAGCTTTAGGTGACCGTTGTTGGATTTGTGAGGTGAAAACCACCCCCCAAGCTTGTTTTTCTCCTGATCCTGCCCCCACCAGAGAAGCACAGCCACTCTATCAATCTCAGGAGCACACTTGTAGTGGCAATGATGCGCAACTAATGGCTTTTAATCCTGACGCAGCTGACAACTTGGAGGCTGGTTGTTTAAGACAAAGAACAGCCAAATCAATGTGAGGGAGAGAAAGAGATGAATGAAATTAAGAGAAGGCAGAAAGAATGAAAGGAGCTTAACAGAAAAGAGACGGAAATGGCATTAGGACAGACAGGGAAGCCGTACGTTTTTTAGACTGGTAGATATAAACAAATAGTATTGGCAACATCTTCTTTAAATTTCAGCCAAAATCCCCTTAAAAAATCTCCATCTACTGCCCAAAACAGAAGGCAAGCATGTAATCTTGATAATTACATTGCCATCTGAAGCTGTGTTTAATACACTCTACACCAAGTCTTCAATCAGCCTTTATTGACTGAGACAGGCAGGGCCAGCACCACAAGCTCTCAGCGTAACTGCCAGAAAAGAACCCAAAGTAGATAAAAGAGCATGTCAACCCAATGCAATTATGGCTTTTAATGAACACTACAGAGAAGCTCAGTACAGAGGTAATTGGGAAATTAGCCATAATTACTCATCAGACAGAGCAGATTCACCTCTCGTAGGCAGAGATGGAGATCATCCCCAATGTGTCTTGATGATGACATTGGCCCATAAGCGAGATTGATAGTCACTTCTCTGTTATGCAACTTTTGCAATATGGGCTGTAAATTATTGGACTACGGACTTAGACTTACAGTGGGGCAAAAAAAAGTATTTGGTAGTCACGGACAGAGTTTGTCTCACTTAAAAAGATCCGAGGTCTTTAACGCTCATCATAGATACACTTCAACTTTGAGAGACAAAACGTAAAATTAGAATCCAGGAAATCACATTGTTTGTTTTTTACAGAATTGCCTGATTATAAAATAAGTATTTGGTCGATAACAAAAGTTAACATTTTGCTAAGCCTGGTTAACAAGGAAAGTGGTCAAACGTTCACCAGAATAGCAAATATTGTAACTACTACTTCGGTCCATTCCTCCATGAAGATCTTCTCAAGAGCTTTGATGTTTTAGAGCTGTTGCTGGGCAACACAGGCTTTCAACTCCTCTATGGATTCTCTATGGGGTTCAGGTCTGGAGACTGGCCAGACAACTCAAGAACTTTGAAATGGTTTTAAAGTAGCCTTTCCTTTGTTGCCCTGGCCATGTGTTTGGGATCACTGTCATGATGAAATACCCATCCATAGGAGATTTTTGCCCAAAATATCAAAACACATTGCCTCATTCATCTTTTCCTTCATACAGATCAGCTGTCTTGTCCTCTGCAAAAACAACCCAAAACATGATATTTCCACCCCCATGTTTTACAGTACAAGTCAGCATTTGTTCCCCTCTGACTACATGACATTCTTCCAATCCACCTCTGGATCAATCAGATGGCTTCTGGCAAACTTTTAGCAGGCCTAGACATGTGCTGGCTTACGAAGGGTGACCTTAGTCGCACAGTGGGATTTGGATCCATGAGAACATCATGTGTTACCATAGTAACCATTGTCCCTATATGTAGTCCAAGGCTGTTTTCTCAATGTTTTTCTCCACTAACAACTGGTTGCCTTTCAGCGATTGTTTCCCACTAACAACCAGTAGAGGGCACTGTAGGTTTGTGTGTCAGTATTTACTGCTGTCAGCTGACAGAAACGCAGAAGAAGAAGTGCTGTTCAAAACAAACAAGGCTGAGAATCTAATCATTCTCCTCATGGACGTTATGATGTTTTTCTTATTTGCATGAAGACATTACAATTATTGTTTTTATTTTTCTCTCCTTGGACTAATGCGGGACAGCAAGCCATCAAACTGGGTTACAAACAGACAGAAGAGCAGCTAAAAACACTGTTATTCAGATGCAGCTCCTACAGGCTAGAAGATAACCATCGCTGTAAGAAAAAGTAAAAGACAGAAAAACCCAGACATGGAGACATTATTATAGATGCTCTTTAAAATAAATAACTTAACCTCTCAACATCATCCGTGTATTTTAAATGAGAAATACATTTCAAAGCCTCCATCATGTAGCGATGAGGCTAAAAATAGCTTCTCCACGCGCAATAGGAGCATCTAGTTTATGAACACATTTTTGGACAAACATTGAGCATTAAATTTGACGCACGTCAAAAGAGGCAGCGGACTTGAATTTGACGCATGCATTGTGTTTGGTGTCGAGTTTGATGAGTTTGTTCATAAATGTTGGACTTTTCTCTTAAAGTGCAACTTGTACTCCGGAGCGACCTATGGTATGGAAAATACGGTAAGTTTGGCCTGGATATGACCTTCTCTTCCTTATTTCTGTCTTCATTTCATTGCTACACAATCATGTTTAAAGTACGATTAGGATCAAAGTTAGAAATTCAGATTTTTTTCAGAAATTGATACTAGCTTTTATAAATATAACTGTTTAATTCTGTGATAATTTTTAGTTTCTTGATTTTGACCCAATGTGTTTAGTTTAACAAATCTCTAAAACAATAATGTGAGAGTTTCTTACCTATACGATAATAGACACTATACGATAATGTATATAAAAATAAAACATTCAGTCACACACCCAAAACTGGAAAAATCTGAATGACTGCTTTCCATTTTCAGCATTTAGCCTTGGGCCCTGGATATGTCTGTAATAAGTGATGACTGTGGGTTTCTCGTCAGCCCATGGAGGAGGCTCCACAACACTGCTGCTCTCTGGTTTCCATTCTTTGGGAAGAACGAGGGGGAAAATTAATAATTATCATCATGGATAACACCAACAGGGAGCAATTCATCATTGCTCCCTTTTCACCCGACTATGTGTCAGCAAGCTGCATGGCCCGGCCAGATACTATTATACGACTCTGGAGGGGGAGGTTACATACAAGGGGAGTCAAGTGGAGGGAAAAGGGAGGAGGTAGTGGGGTTTTGGGAGAGAGGGAGGGGGGTGGAAGAATAGCGGGCTAATGCACTTTTGATGGGGTTTATCCAAGCGTGGAGGCTTCAAGCACGAACACCTCAAGATCAAGATGGCGTAAATTTCCCTATAGATCTCCTTTCAACTGTTTCCAGCCCTCGCAAATGTTTGGATCTAACATGTATCTGGTTTGGGTGCAGCAAACCTCCAGGTGGTGTTCCCCCACCCAATATGTCCTGATCTATAAATAACTGAGGAGGAAGTCAGTGGAACCCCGAGTCAAACTGTGCAGCCTATTGTTGTGATTTTAGCAGAGTCATTTCATGGGAAGCTGCTGATTAAGCACAAAGCAAAAGCTCTGCATTGGTACAGAATAAGAAACTGCACACAAATTACGACATTACATCAACATTTATGTCAGTAAAAAAAAGGGTTATTGAATACGTGCCTACATTCAAATGTTTTGCTAGACAACTGAGTGTTTTTATGTGCAAGCCTCATCAGTTATGCACAAACAAAAAAACAAGTATGATTGGAGGATTACTTTTTCTTTTTATTCAAGAGGCAAGTAATCCAGTTACATTGTGAAAATGAAAAAGCATTTCTGTTAATCTATTTTAATTTTCAAATTTGATATTTCTAATTGAATTTTGGTACAAATTTACTAGAAAACTTTTTCTTAAATGAAATGTCAATGCCATTTTCTTTATCTTTTTAAAAAAGTTAGAAAATGAGCGGTGTTAAAGAAAAAGAAAAAGCCGTTGGGAGGACTGCTTTTTCATTTTATTTAAGAGACAAGCAAACCAGGTAAATTGTGAAAATGAAAAAGCATTTCCAGTATTGACTTGTATTTTGAATTAAGAGTCACAAACGCTTCCACAGATAAACTGTCACAGTAAATGACAAAGAAAGTCAAATGATGTGTCTAATTAGTTGCTGCAACATCTGAGATCCTCTTGTGTCTGACTGTGGTAACCATTGACTGTTTATGAGAACTGGATCATGTCCATTTGGTTTTTTAGGTCACGTTAATGTTAGGTGGGGTTCTTAGGGTCAATAAGCTAGCAGGAGAGAGTGTAAACAAAGGAATGCTGGGAAATCAATGTAGAGTTACTTCTACACCATTGGTCAACTTATTCCAAAATGGACTCCTGCTGCTCCGCAGAAAATATGTCTTACAAAAACGACACTGGCTTTTAGATTTGGACTAAAAACTGCATAATTATAATAAAAGACTACTGGGAATGCTTTGACAAGAGATAAAAATATAGCTGGAGTGGGACTTTAAGAGTTGTTTGTATTAATGTGGGAGGTAAAGATATAACTTAAAACTTTCAAGAGTTATTGGAGAATTAATAGGACTATAATTTGAAACGTGTTTGTAATCTTTTAGCAATTAACTGAAGCTGCAGAGGCAGCCACAAAGAGCCTTACATTTATAATACAAAACACTCTGTAGAACTCTTTTTTTGAATGTACTTTTACTATTTTAATTCACCTAAATTTCAAAAAAAGAAAGTTTTAAAAATGTCAATAAAATAAAGTTAGCTAGCTAGCTTAAATAGCTAGCTAGATACTTTTTTTTTTGTCATTATAATATGTACAACCAAATTTAAAGTGTCCATTAGTTAATTTGAAATATTTGGTTTTTAAGATAAAATCATTTGCAACTAATGGATAAAAGGTGCATTATTTGGTCATTAAAAACAAGAAATTATAAATAATTTAAAATAACTGAAAGGTGCATCTGCTATAAAATCAACAATTTACAATTAATAAAGAATGTCAAAACAAGTGTTAAACAAATGTAATAATAATTATACTTAAAACATTTCAGATCACAACGCAGTGAGTTTTTTTACAACAACCATAATGGTTACGGTCTAATTTTGTGTGTATTATACACAAAGTAACTTCAAAATAATAAAGAACCACATTTAGTAGATTATAATTTCGGGAAACTAGTATTTATTCTAAACAACAAATAATCTGTATTACCGTTTTAAAGTAATTTGAGCAATACTGATAATGAAAAATGTAAACTGGTGCTACATGCTCCATAGTCTGTCAGTTTAAATAAGGCAAACTAAAGGCAGATATACTGTAGGTGTTATGTTCTTTATCTACCAATCATAAAAGGCCTTCCACTTTAATTTATACATTCAATTGTTGTTGACTAGAACTTTTAGTTCTTGATCAGTTTTTCCATTAACTATTCCCTTCTTAATGCAGTAGAAAGTGTCCTTGAAGTTGACGAGTGACTGCCGTGTCAGAGCAGAAGGCCGACTCTCCAGACAGATAATTTAAATTTGATGGAAAGTAGGTTAAAGATGGATTGCCCAGACATTTTTCCCTCTGTAGCGCTACAGTAGCTACATCAGCAGGAGTGAAACGGCACTGTTAAAATTAATTACAGACAGACACGCATTCTCTTGTGCTACACTATCCACATACATATTTGAAGCTTTTATAAAACGCAGAGGGATTTTTTTTTCTTTTGGTTACTGATGCAGATGTCAGGTAATTGATCATATTAAAATGATAGAATTAAGAAAAAAAAGAGGATGTACAAATTTTATTAGAGAAAAAAAAGGCAGAAAACACACAAGGCAGCAGGGACAGAAGGGAGGGATATGAAAAAAAAAAACCCAGAGAGGATTTGCCTCGTGCGGGATCGGCACAGACGCATGGGTTGTGCTGTTCATTTAATGCAAGGTTAGGCAGGCTGAGCTGATGAATGGACTGTCGACAGGAGAACAAAAGCAGGCGCTCAATCACAGGACAAGAGAGCCAGCAGCTCCCTCTCACAATCCCTGAGCACTGGTCCAGCAGCAGTTTACCCTTCACACATCTCTCCCTTAACTGCCGCTGAGCAGCTACAGCCCATACTGACCACAGATCAGTATCTTTATTGAAATGCTGCTCGGTCCCATCTGGAAAAGCTGGAGTAGTGTGTGTTTGGTATACTCACGTGATGGCTAAATGACAAAAAAAAATGCTAACAACTTAGCTTTCGACCCATATTAACAAGATTTTAGGAATAACCTTAAAATGGAATAAATCAAGAGGAAATGGAAGCCGTAGAGAATGTCTGATGCCATCAGTTATTTTGCTGCAGAGCTCTCCAGTGGACAGAACTGACATGCCCCAAATAGAAATTGGATGTTTTCAATTACAGAGCAGAGAAGACAGGAAAAATGAGAGGATGTTTACAAATCCCATTATATCCACCAACCTTACCCAGAAAGCACAAGCCAGATAATAACTACTTATTGATTATCCATTAAACCAATACACAAGACAGAGCGGCACAAACACTGCAGCGCAGCACGGCAGGCTTCGCCACAGACAGATCACTTCACACAGCACAGAGCATCATGGGTCCAATAGCAAGGATCATTGTGATAGGGGAGGGGTAAAAGACACAAACATAGTTCACATAGTGTGGAAAGAAGTGGAGATGCTGACAGCATACCTGATACCTGAACTACTCTGTGCTTTGGGCATGGAGCTGACCCTGGTTCATTTTTTTATTATTTCAACAAAGTAATGGATCCGAATTCGGTATTGGCAGACTGTAAATGGCTCTGAATTGGATTGGGCCCCCAAAATTGAATCGAGACATCCCTAATTAGGGGTCACAAATTCCAAATGAAAGGCGACAAAAGTTTTAGAGCTGTTGTCAAGTAAATTATAAGCTAGTTTTAATTTAGTTTTATTAATATTGTGAATAATAAATGCATAAATAACAATAATTTTGAACTTTTTCAAAGTTAACTATGTTGCTGTACTTGATTCTGTAATAATTCTCCACTTAAATGACTTCAAATGTACACTTTCACTAGAGGCCGAAGTTTACAGGCTTTTTTTGTATGGTTGAAGGTGTTTATTGTATGATTTTACTTACGGAGAACCTGCAATATTACTTACTAAGCAATGCTTTTATTTATGTGAGCGTACAAAAGTCCTTCCTTACTGTGCAGATTGTGGTTTTGGTCATCTTCAGGCAGAAATCTGTGGTAAACTCCAGCTCTGACAGGCACACTCTGTTACAGTCAATGGTCTGGAAAAAAAGATAAAGACCAAAAAATATTTTTGATTTAAAATAGCAGTGCAGATACTTATGGAGAGAAAATAGACTCACTCCGATTTGTGACTGC
>NC_050514.1:2472084-2481487 GCF_002922805.2 Oryzias melastigma
GACTCACCCCGATTTGTGACTGCGTAATTCTTGATTTGTAACTTATACATTTTGCTCATTAGTACAAACTTCAAAAGAATACTAAATACAATTTACACATGCACAAATTAAAATCACAACAGCTTGAAGTTAACAACACAAATCTTTCAAAATAAAATGAAGAGGAATCGCTTGCTACACACACACACAAAACTGCATGTACGCACAAATCTGATGTGAGATACTTTTCACATCTCCAGGATTTGTGTGGAAGGGATACACCGACCATATGCATGGGGACAAGTCAGGATCAGCTTAAAGTGAATGAAAATCAAGATTGAAAATTTAAAACATAGGCATTGTAAATTTATAAAAATAAAAAACAAAAAAAATTAAAACTTGAAAAAAATAAATAAGGTTTGTCTGGTGGGGGGTTGGGTGTCTTGTAGGCCGAAGTTCGGCGCCAAGCGGAAGGCAGGTCACAGGAAGGGGCCAGGCACAGCAGGCGCGAACGTGACTTAATACATGCACTGGGCCCTTCTCGGGGATCTCCCCAGCTGCAGCTCCCACCCCCGTCTTGGCGGGGGTCCCCCCAGCGCCGGGTGCCTTGGCTGGCACCTAGCAACTGGCTAACCTGGATTGGTGAAACTGACTAGTTAATTGAAACAAAGCATCCCGAGGGCTGGCGGTGGGTGCTAACGCGATGTGATTGATAGTGCTTTTGAATGTCAAAGTAAAGACATTCAATGAAGGGTGGGTTTACGTGTTCTTTGCTGCTTTATCCGTACTTCTTCTGTGGTTTTAATGTGGTTCATTCATGATACATCTGTGAAAATGTAACCTAAAAGACTACAACTTTTCTCACATATATTACATTTTTATGTCTAATATGTGCAAAATACAGTGGCTGTGTGAAACTTTCCCTGCATGACAGATCACTAGCCACAGTTCGGCCCATTAGTGTACCACGGCCCCCCCCCACCCCGGCGCCACCACTGTGTTCCTTGCGCACGTTATTAAAATCAATTGTCTGTCCACACCAAATGCAGTCAGCATTAAATTCATGTACTGTGCACTATCTTTGTTTTCACAAGTTGCTTCTGGACGGTTATCAAAGAGTCTGTTACCCCATTGAGGAGCTTCTGTCAAAAAATGTTCTCAAACAAGTCATGGAGGATGTGCAAACAAAGAGATCTGGTTTATTTATTTTGAAGAGATGAATAAAAGCGTTGGTGCACATCTGCGTGTCTGGGTTCAGATCTCCCAGTGAGGGGCAGCAGCTGTCCTGCAACCGGCGTGTGCCATCAGGGGAAGTACAATCACTGAGGTGAAGTTTTGTTATTGCCCAAATACTTATTTTCTGCATCTTTATACAAATAAATAAGATAAATTATAAAATAAATCCTACAATTTGATTTCCTGGACATATGTATATTTTTAAAGTTGAAATGCACAACTTACAGTAGTAATTACTGCCAAGCACTTTTTTCCCCGGCTGTATATCTTTCAAAGCAATTTATAAAAATAGAAATATCATAGTCCAGCAAATGACATAAAAAGGACAATTATTTGAACCAAATAATAACATAAAAGTATTTAACCCACAGGTGCAGTTTATTATTTGTCATTTGTTATAGAGCTTTCATAATTTGAGTCAATACTGTCCTTGTGCATCTTAATTTGTTTTTCATCTTTGATCAGCCTGTCTTCATCCTGACTGGTCATTGCTGCTCGTCAGCAAACCACTACCAGTCGTAAAGTTTGAATTTTGTCTCTTTGCACATTCAGAGTTGTTTTACTGACCTTACAAACCCGCGGCCTCTCTCCATCTGATGTCCCATCACCACATTTAGGCACCCAAAAATGTTTTATCCTTAGCTATTTCTGTTTTTTATCCGATGGAACCTCCTTTTAAATTGAAATTATAACTTCTGCTAAAGCCAGAAGAAAATAAGGTCTCCTCTATTTGGCCGT
The DNA here is from genome assembly GCF_002922805.2 of Oryzias melastigma. Taxonomy (NCBI): domain Eukaryota; kingdom Metazoa; phylum Chordata; class Actinopteri; order Beloniformes; family Adrianichthyidae; genus Oryzias; species Oryzias melastigma. The sequence continues at coordinate 2,474,038 of NC_050514.1, forward strand.
TAATGGGATTCATTCTTGTTAAAATCTTCAAAAACTAAAAAGCTGGAATAGTTTGTCCCTGGATGTTTTGAATTAATTCTCCCACAGGATTAGCACAATGGTGTAGTGTTAAGGTTCACACTCACAAGGCAAGTGCTGCTTGTGGAGGAGTTATAGAGGAATTTTAATTTATTACAACCACAATGCAAAAAATATGTGTAACTTTCACTTTTTTTTTTTTTTTTTTTTACAGGCGGAAGCATATCGGGTCTTTAAATACAATTAAGACCAAACACATTAGAAGATGGATGTATTGTACACTCGCATGTAATTGCATCTAAGTTAAACAACTGTACCTTACTGAGAGAAAAAAGAAGAATTTATAATTCCATTAAACTGCTCTCAGTTTTCCAGAATTACAGGTAGTCTTAATGGAATGTTATTGGATCGTAGCAATAGACGAGAATCCTTGTGATTCAGGCAGAGGAGTTGTCCTATTTGTCACTGAAGGAAAGAAACTATTGATTAGAGGATTCAAATTCCATTAAATCAAGTTCTGCCCTCATTCATCACACACTCAGACATGTGGAGGGCATACTACTTAACAAAGAGGTTAACTGAAACAATCAGAAGAGTAAAAGGGAATGAAAGGAGAACTTTCTGCGATATTCTACAGATTTAGATCTAAGACGCTCTTGTTTATGTGAACACATGTAATAAATGTAGAAAAAACAGCTCTGTGTAATCCATTCTATATGCACATAGCTAAAAATAATAGCTTCCTTCAAACAAATTCTTGACTTCCCCTTCTCGGGGATCTCCCCAGCTGCAGCTCCCACCCCCGTCTTGGCCCGGGTCCCCCCAGCGCCGGGTGCCTTGGCTGGCACCTAGCAACTGGCTAACCTGGATTGGTGAAACTGACTAGTTAATTGAAACAAAGCATCCCGAGGGCTGGCGGTGGGTGCTAACGCGATGTGATTGATAGTGCCTTTGAATGTCAACGTAAAGAAATTCAATGAACTGCGGGTTTGCGTGTTCTTTGCTGCTTTATCCGTACTTCTTCTGTGGTTTTAATGTGGTTCATTCATGATACATCCGTGAAAATGTAACCTAAAAGACTACAACTTTTCTCACATGTATTATATTTTTATGTCTAATATAGGGCTGCCACGATTATTCGATTAGTCGCGACTACGTTGACTATTAAAATAGTCGACAACTATTTTAGTCGTCGAAGCGTCGTTTGTTTGTTCTTTCCTTGTTTTGATCTCAAAACTACGGTGCACGCTTTCTAATGCCGGGTCTGCTGTTCTCTTCACACATGCACAGTGGTGCTAATCCGTTTAGCAGTGATGTTAATGGGTAGGCTGGAGTATCAACAATACAACAACACGCTAACGGAACTCGAAAATGTGGGGAAACATAAGAAAAATAAAAGAGGAAAATTGTCCGAGGTCATTTCTTTAAGGCAGAACTTGTGTTCCATGAGATCACTATGGCGGTGCGTGAAGATGAAGCATGTTGTGACTAAGTTTGATCACGTTGAACAGAGCTTCGTCTAGCTAAGCTAACATCAGCGCTAACACAGCTAGCTCTGCCGCGGTAGTTGTCTCGGTTTAAATGGATCCTGTTCGGCTGTCATTAATGCTGTTTGGAGATAATACATCAGATCTGCAGCAGATCCGTGTCTACGGCACTTCTGTCTGCATAGTGAACGTTTCATAAGCCGCGCTCTTTGAACCAAACGGCGCGAGGGAAATGGACACTGGAAATGAACCACTCGTCCAAGGCTTCATTCATATTCCGCCACGATCACGTCGTCCGGTTTGAAGAGCGGATTATGAAACATTCACCGCGCAGACAGAGAGGCTGTGTGTCGGTACGGATCTGCAGCAGAGTTGTGGAACGATGTGCAAGTCCCAGAAGTGAAGTAGTTCGGCTAAAAGTCCAGAACTAAGTTTACAAGTGTAGCATAACATTAGCGGAATAAACATACAATTAAATGTAACTTAAAGTCACAAAAACAACAACAAACAGCAAAGTAACCACAACATTAAAGAAGTAACACAGATTTAAGGGCGGTCTACCAAACTAAAAAATATGATTTAACTTCGTTCTGCGCATGTGCAGTGGATGTAGGTGGTGAAAGAATGAAAGGACTGATGTACATTCTAACATCCCCTGCTTTTCTCCCTTTTTGAAAATATACATTTCCCCACTTTTTTAAAGATGTAATGTCTTAAAGCTCTTTGTTTATATGAGCATCCTGAGGTTTTATATGTATAGAAATATCTTCAGTTCAAAGATGTTATTAGTGTTTTGCTTTAATAAATGGGCCTCAGTGAGCAAATATTTTGAGTGTGTTTATATCTACTAATAGCTTTTGAAATACTTTACACATAATAACTATTGTCTTTATTTTTAGTTAGCATATAGCTTAAACACTTCAGGTTTAAAGCTAATTATGGTTAAGATGAGTGTTTTACATCCAGTCGCCGCACGAACCGATTAGTCGACTAATCGAAAAAAATAGTCGAAGATTAGTCGACTATTGAAATAATCGTTTGTGGCAGCACTAGTCTAATATGCATAAAATATAGTGGCTGTGTGAAACGTTACCTGTATGACTGTTGGTTCAGAGATAAGTGTGTCCGCCTTCACCGCTTCCACCAAAGCCTCTTGTAACACTGCCTTCTTCATGCACGACATCTTGAAGCCATGAACGTTATCCCAGAATGCAACGTGGTCGGAGTGTTTCTGTTGGTCTCCCACAGCAGCCAGGCTGATGTTACAAAGATCTGGGTAAACTGCAGCAAGATAAACAGGAAATTTCCACGTGTTTGTTGGTACATTTGACTGTCACTGTTTCTATTTTATAATGAATTTAAAGAGTGACAACAGTAATGCATAGCGGCAACTTCTCCTTGGCTTTCTTTGGCAAATCACATCAACAAATTACTCAAAGCAAAAACTTTTTTATACATATATATTAAATGCAAAAAAAATTTATAGATCACAAATAAAAAAGCTAAGCAAATATTTAAGTAAACATTACATTTTAGAAAACCACACAAAAGATGTTAAAAACGAATCAATGAGAAACCAGAAAAAGTAGGTACTATGGGACATCACTGATTGGACGATGATATCAAGTATCACTTCAAGTAAAACAATGTTTGGTTAAAAGGTTATCCAATCGGCAATGAATCGAATCGCAGTCAAAAAGAATCATTACACCCCTTAAGTCACATTTGTCAAAGTCAAGTCATTTTATCTGGCCCTCCAGATCATTTTATATTATTGTTGTTAAAAGCCAAATGTTATCTTGCTAACGTATTGACACTATGATTATGGAGGCTGAGAGATCAGTCAGAATGAATTCTAACACAACCAGATAAAATAATGAAAACAGCCAGACAACAAAACACATTGACAAAACCCACACTTAAACCACAATCCGCTCAGACAGGCAAAGGGAATTATATCCCACAATTCCTCACGTTGCCAGATCTGACAGTAGGCCCAGTGTGTCTGTTACCATCACTACTAATTTAACTACAAATCCCATCATACAGCCCATCAGCTGCCTTGCTGTTGCCAGAATTGGCGATTTTCTATACAATATTTCATTTTGAGAGGATATTTTTTATGGAGGGCAAAATCTTTTGGGATATTTATAAGTTAAATTTTTTATATAGATTACATACAAGCAAAGAAATGTGAGTGTTTTTTTCTGTTAACATTTACTTTATTTCTATCTAGTATAATTCTGACAGAACATATTTTTATGGAGAGTGAAATGAAAGTTATTTAAGGTTTAGGTTGATTTATTCTGGAATAATATTTCTGTCTGTTTTTACTCATATTTATGTATAAAAAAGTTATGTTTTAAAGTTTTTAAACAATCTAGTTCTTTAATGTGTTTAATAAATGTTTTTCCTGTTCGACCCGCAACCCAAAGTGTGTTTAGGATTTTGGAACCTTGTGTGATTGAGTTTGACACCCCTGCCTCAAGTAATGCATGTTTGACCCATTTGTATCAAATTTTGATCAATGCAGTGACTTCCATGAGAAATATTCATAGGGCTGGATAACACTGAGCATTTGGGTATCGATCTAATATCAGTTAATACCGCTGATATCGATACCAATATCAATATTTTCGTAAATGCGGTAGATGTGACATGAACCCCAAAATCTCAATTGTTTTTAATGACTGTGAATTAGTTTTTTTAAGCTTCGTTTTTTTTAACTACTTGATAAACATGAAAACAGTATTGGGACAATATCTTCAATTAAATGGAAAACAATTTATTCAAATAAAAACATCTAGAAATTAAATAAAATGTGAAGAAATTAATGCAAAAAAGTCAACAAACCAAAAGAAACAAGTAACTATGATTAAAAAATAAATAAAAATGTTTAACGATTTTAAAAAAACAACTGGGAGAAATATAAATCATTTGTAACTTCTTAGCCTTTAAATGCAACAAAACAACTCGGCATTTGAATAGAGTGAACAATGCACACCCTTTCTCTGCTGAGATCTCACAGGACTGGTGACTGGAGTGGTGAGGCATCCACTCAACTGCGTCCTTTTTTGGTGATAAAGAAAAGTGTCAAACAAGATAAAATATCGATATCTGTATCAGCATCGATCCAATACAAACTTGAGATCAATACTATCAATATTTCGGATTGATCTGCCCAGCACTAATATTCAGCTCCTGTTCTGAATGTCACTAGTTCTGGCCTTAGTTATGAAAAAGTCTTTGTTATGTCACTAAAGATGACCTTGAAATTCTATTTGCAATATTTATTTTAAACTAACCTTCTATTAAGGTCAACTATTAAAGTGTTGCATACTCCAAAATACCTTACTAAAGAACAAAATAGTTCAAAAAGCTTGCAGAATGCCATTATAACTTTCATCTTTACTACACTACTGTTCCATATTATATAAAGTAATGACTAATCGACTATTAAATTAGTCGTCGACTGTTTAATAGTCAATTAGTCACAATTAATTGACTAATCATAGCAGCCCTACTTAAAACAAAACAAAACTAAGTATTGAACATCATGGCTGTGCCAAAGAAAGAGTTAAATCATTTGAATCTATTCACTTGTAACCAAAGATCATTAATCATAACTAAAGGAAAGGGTGGGGGGTGCTGGTCCTAAAAGTGTCTAGTCAAAGTGATGAACCCTATTTAATATCAAAGAAGTAAATAGACAACAGCTTTAATCAGAGGATCGCTGAGCATCTTGTGGGCGTGGACTTTCATAATACTGCTGTAATGATGGTATCCATCACATTTGCACAGAAAGTATCATGATGACCATCATGTCCTACTTTGAAACTTCCTAGTTAGAAGTCTGCACAGACATGGCCTGGTTTGGCTGTGGTTATGAGGTTAAGGAAATCAACCCATCAAACTCCTGTCGCTTGATGGTGTGTGCGAGTGTGTGTACGTAACAGCAGAAATAAGCTTTGTTTGCACAGAAACAGGTTAAATGGATGTTTACAGAGGGTAAAAATGTCACAAGGTCTCTGCTCTTTAGAGAAAAAGGGCTTTTAAAGTTTATCTGGAAGAGGATTCACTGCTTATAAAAGCAGCTTGCTCAGTTCTATCTGCTGGTGGGACAATTCAGCTTATTCATGTTCTGTTTGCCATGGTAATCACTAGTTTAGAGGAACAATATTCATCTTAGAACACAATCAAACTCTCAGAAAGTTCAGCACTTGTAAGATATTTGCTTTTTGTGCTTTATACAGTAAATTAACTGCTCAGACTTTCCTTGATGAACTTTTTAGTAAACTAAAATGAACTACATAAAAAAATTTGATAACTAATTTTTTCTGTTTACATGATAATTAAAAAGACAGTTTCCCAGATGATGAAAAATTAAGGTTATGGCTAACAAACAGGGTTCCTACAAGTTTCTTCAAGTTAAATTTAAGACTTTTTAAGACCATTCAGTTTTTTGAGACCAGTTTTGCAGTCTATTTCACATTGAATTATTTTATTACCAATTTCTGATCAAAACTCTATCTTTTTTTCTTGTTTGTGGTCTGTTTTAGAGCTCTTGTTTTACTTTTTTTGGGCATTTAGCGTATTGGTGCATAAAGGCGCATTCATACCAAACGTGATTCGTGCGGCCGCCAGTTTCAATGTTAAGTCAATAGTGCAGATGTTGCGCGGCGCGACGAGAGCGACGAGCACTGCGCTGTGGTCCAGCAGCAGCTCGATTTGAGCGACAAGCAGCGAATTTGCCGTCCGGTTAATGAGGGGCAGGCCACGTGAATTCGTCACCCGAATCGTTTTCACACCGAAATGCACCTTTACAACTGGTTTTCTCGATGTTTACTTACGTCATTTGATCAAAATAATCTTGGTAGAACTTTTTTGACATGAAATTTGAAATGAAAAAGTTTCAAGCAACAAGATTTTTAAGGCTCAGTTATAAAAATTCAAGACTTTTTAAGGTATTATTTGCAAAACTCTAAATTCAATGCTTTTAAAATTTTTTAACACTATGGGAACCCTGAACAAAAAAAAACAAAACTCTGTAAATGTTCCCACTGAGACCCTTCTTTTACATTGCCATAAGATGCCATGAAGTAATGATTCCATAATTAAGAAAATGTCTGCTAAGTGGTAGGGATGTGGGCTTTCAACAAGCTCACTCCGGATTGGTAAAAGTTGTTACCATACAAATGTTGATTTAGACCAGAGGTGTCAAACTCAAGGGCTCCAGGGCCGGCCTCCTCCTGGTTTTCCAGAAACCCTGCCTTTTCTTTTGTTGATTACCTGGATCAGGTTTGTTTGGCCAATAAGGAGCTTCAACAGCAGGTTGGTTGGAAAACATGTAGGACACTGGCCTTCGAGGCCTGGAGTTTGACACCCCTGATTTAGACCAACAAGGACCAACCTCTCCTTACTGACTTCAAACATGGTAGTGTTTGTAATGCAAAAGAAAATGGGAACTGAATCGCCTTGATTTGGTTGGTAACTTGTCCTCTCTGGGTGGGTGGAGTGCTCCTGCCTAAGGGGGAGGAGTTTAAATATCTTGGGGTCTTGTCATTGACTGTATATAAGAACTGGACTGAACAAGCCCCCCTCCTACCGTATTCCATATAGGAAGTACCACTGGGTTGAAAAAAGGCCAAAGTCCCATTGACTTACATTGAGAAACAGACAGTTATTTCTCAGTCATTTTATATGTCAGAATAATCATTCTTCCTCTGCTGCTTTCTGATTAACTTCTTTTTTCTAATCCTAATTTTTTTTAAAGATTTTTTTCCATTATCACAAGTTATTTGAGTTATAAATTGACCAATCAGATGGCTCAATAAGCGTTTGTGGGTCTGATGTCGAACGTCTGGGGGGTTTGATTGGCAGATTGAATTACAGCCTGAATTAGACGCAGACGTCTCCTGTGAGGAGCGAGAGACAAACTTCAATGG